>NC_041400.2:117924939-118049939 GCF_900747795.2 Erpetoichthys calabaricus | reverse complement strand
TTTCTGTTCCCAGAAGCAGATCATAGAATGGTTTTAATAGTTTACTTTCAAATAATGCAAAGAGTATGCGACATGTGTTTCTCCCTAATTCTGGGCTCATCAGGCGTACACACTTACTGCATCCCCTCTCGGGAATCGAATCTCTATCGTCAGCGCCAGAGGTGAAGCCCCTAACGTTGCGCTACGGCGTGTGGTTCATTTATACCTCGTGTCTTCTCATTAAACTTTTATCTCGCGAATATGTTATTGCAATCTGCAGCGGGAGCGTTTCTATAAACTTAACTTAAACTTACGTTTTACACCGTGCTTTTTTCCCTTATGAAGATGCTTGTATGCTTCACTCGCTCGCTTCTTATTGTTTCGCTCCCTTCTCAATTATTTAATGAATTTTTTGTTCTTCGCTGTTTGCTGCGCCAGAGTTGAAGCCCCTAACGTTGCGGTCAGCAAGTCGGCTAACATCCGCCATGTGCCGTCTTTCAGTTGCGAGAAGCAGATCATAGAATGGTTTTAATAGTTTACTTTCAAATAATGCAAAGAGTATGCGACACGTGTTTCTCCCTAATTCTGGACTCATCAGGCGTACACACTCACTGCATCCGCTCTCGGGAATCGAATCTCGAACGTCAGCGCCAGAGGTGAAGCCCCTAACGTTGCGCTATGGTGTGTGGTTCGTTTATACCTCGTGTCTTCTCATTAAACTTTTATCTCGCGAATATGTTATTGCAATCCGCAGCGGGAGCGTTTCTATAAACTTAATTTAAACTTACGTTTTACACCGTGCTTTTTTCCCTTATGAAGATGCTTGTATGCTTCACTCGCTCGCTTCTTATTGTTTCGCTCCCTTCTCAATTGTTTAATGAATTTTTTGTTCTTCGCTGTTTGCGGCTCATCCTTCATTTCTCCCTACTGCGTTCTTTTATCTCGCGAATATGTTATTGCAATCCACAGCGGGAGCATTTCTATAAACTTAATTTAAACTTACGTTTTACACCGTGCTTTGTTTCCCTTATGAAGATGCTTGTATGCTTTACTCGCTCGCTTCTTATTGTTTCACTCCCTTCTCAATTGTTTAATGAATTTTTTGTTCTTCGCTGTTTGCGGCTCCTCCTTCATTTCTCCCTACTGCGTTCACAGTCTTTTCACGTGATTACGTGGGAGGCGTGATGACGTGACACTCAACTCCTCCTCCCACGGCCATCGAGCTGCCGTCCATTACAGTATATTGTGAAAAAAGTGGTTCCAGTTATGACCATTACGCGTTGAATTTCGAAATGAAACCTGCCTTACTTTTGTAAGTAAGCTGTAAGGAATCAGCCTGCCAAATTTCAGCCTTCCACCTACACGGGAAGTTGCAGAATTAGTGATGAGTCAGTCAGTCAGTCAGTCAGTCAGTGAGTCAGTGAGGGCTTTGCCTTTTATTAATTAGTATAGATAAGCAGAATTTTAAAGTCAATCCTGAATGACACAGGTAACCAGTGTAGTGACATCAAAACTGGAGAGATGTGCTCGGATTTTCTTTTCCTGGTTAGGATTCTAGCAGCTGCATTCTGCACTAGTTGCAAACGATTTACTGTATGTGTTTTTTGGGTAGTCCTGAGAGGGGTGCGTTACAGTAATCTAGTAGACTGAAAACAAACGCGTGAACTAATTTCTCAGCATCTTTCAATGATATAAGAGGTCTAACTTTTGCTATGTTTCTTAAGTGAAAAACTGCTGTCCTAGTGATCTGATTAATATGCGATTTAAAATTTAGATTACAGTCAACAGTTACCCCTAAGCTTTTTACCTCCGTTTTGACTTTTAATCCTAATGCATCCAGTTTATTTCTAATAGCCTCATTGTATCCATTATTGCCAATCACTAAGATTTCAGTTTTCTCTTTATTTAACTTGAGAAAGTTACTATTCATCCATTCTGAGATACAAGTTAGACATTGTGTTAGTGAATCAAGAGAATCGGGGTCATCAGGTGCAATTGATAAATACAGTTCTGTGTCAATTGATAAATACACAGTGTGTCATCAGATACACAGAGATAATCTAACCTAATTGAAGCATGTAGATTGAGAAGAGCAGCGGACCTAGGATAGAGCCTTGTGGAACACCATATAGGATATCATGTGTCTTTGAGTTGTAATTACCACAACTAACAAAGAATTTTCTCCCTGCCAGGGAGGATTCAAACCAATTTAAGACACTGCCAGAGAGGCCCACCCATTGACTAAGGCGATTTCTAAGAATATTATAATCAATGGTGTCAAATGCGGCACTCAGATCTAAGAGGATGAGAACAGATAAATGACCTCTGTCTGCATTTACCCGCAAATCATTTACTACTTTAACAAGTGCAGTTTCTGTGCTGTGATTTGTTCTAAAACCTGACTGAAATTTATCAAGAATAGCATGTTTATTGAGGTGCTCATTTAACTTCATAATGACTGCCTTCTCTAGAATTTTACTTAAGAAAGGCAGGTTAGAGATGGGTCTAAAATTTTCAAGAGCAGAGGGGTCGAGATTATTTTTCTTAAGTAGGGGTTTAATTACAGCAGTCTTAAGACAGTCTGGGAAGACCCCCGTATCTAATGACGAATTTACTATGTCAAGAACATTATCAATTAGCACGCCCGATACTTCTTTGAAAAAATTTGTTGGTTTTGGGTCAAGGACGCAGGTGGAGGGTTTCATTTGAGAAATTATTTTATGTAAATCAGGTAAATCTATCCTAGTGAAAGAGTTTAATTTGTTTATAACGGAATACTGGGGTTTAGGAGGATCCTTAGTGTTGGGGAGATATACTATGTTATTTCTAATATCATTAATTTTTTGATTGAAAAATACAGCAATAGCCTCAGGTTTTACTGGAAGTACTTAGGAGGCATTCCTTTGAGTTACCTGGGTTTAACAGACGATCAGTCATCGAGAATAAGACTCTGGGATTACTAGCATTGTTATTTATAATCTTAGAGAAATAGCAGTGCCTCTCAAGACGGACTGTGTTATTGTATTCTGTTATTTTAACTTTTAATATTTCATAGTGGATAGTTAGTTTAGTCTTCCTCCATTTACGCTCAGCTCTACGGCATGTTCTCTTTAAATCAGACACTCTTTGGGTCTTCCATGGTATAACAATGCTAGAAAATTTTTTAACTGTCTTTTCAGGTGCAACTATGTCAACAGCAGCTCTCACCTTAGTATTTAATCTTTCCACCTTACTATTTACATTATCCTCGCTATTATAGTTGGCACTATAAACGGACTGATTACTTAGAATGTTTGAAAGTTTTAAAGCTGCTGATGAGTCAAAGAAGCGTTTTTTAACAATATGCTTCTCATGAGTGTTTTCTATCATTATTTCTATATTAAAAAGTAGAAGAAAATGGTCTGATAGACCCGTATCAATGACCTGCTTTATATCAACTTTTAGTCCTTTAGTAATCACTAAGTCTAACGTATGACCTGCTTTATGTGTAGGCTGATTAACGAGCTGTATCAAATCAAAAGAGTCCAGGAGGTTCATAAATTCTTTTACTTTTTGGTCACACTGATTATCTATATGAAAATTAAAGTCGCCGACTATTAAGAGTGTGTCATAGTTCGTAATTAAAATTGACATTAAGTCAGAGAATTCCTCAATAAAAGACGCGTTGAATTTTGGAGGTCTATACACGGATAATACTAGAACGTGAGAATCTCTATGGATAACAACGGCAAGATACTCAAAGGACTTGAATTTACCAAAACTGACATCTTTACATTTTAACCGGTTTGAGTAAATGTTTGCCAAGCCGCCGCCTCTTTTTCCTTGGCGATCTGCACGAGTAAAACTGTAATCCGGAGGCGCAGATTCGATTAAAACAGCTGCACCATCTGAGCTAAGCCACGTTTCACTTAGTGTAATAAAATCTATTTTTTTATCACTAATAAGATCGTTGATAAAAAACGTCTTGTTAATTAAAGCTCTAACATTTAATAGAGCCATATTTAATGTTTCGGAGGGGCAGAGATGAATACTACGTGCGTTATTGATATCTGGAACAGGAACTAAGTTATTTTTATTAGCGCCACTCTGTGTGTATTTTTTGTTTAACCTATAATCTGTTTTTATAGTTTTAATACATTGTTCATCTAAAGTAGTAATTTTAATTAAATTATTGGTGTTTATGCCGTATTGCCTAGATTTTCTACGTGTATTAAGGATGGCTTCTTTCACCTGCATGGAGAGCTCCTTTGACAGCATGCTGTCTGTTCACAGCAAAATCTTCCACATGCAAGCACCACACCTCAAATCAACTCCAGGCCTTTTATCTGCTTAATTGATAATGACATAACGACAGACTTGCCCACACCTGCCCATGAAATAGCCTTTGAGTCAATTGTCCAATTACTTTTGAGCCCCTGAAATGAAGGGATTGTGTTAAAAAAATGCTTTAGTTGCCTCACATTTTTATGCAATCGTTTTGTTCACCCCACTGAGTTAAAGCTGAAAGTCTGCACTTCAACTGGATTTGAGTTGTTTCATTTAAAATTCATTGTAGTAATGCATAGAACCAAAATTAGAAAAAAGTTGTCTCTGTCCAAATATTTATGGACCTAACTGTATTTCCTTTATGCTAAAAACATTCATTTTCTTTGCAAATAAACGGGGTAGCCCGTATGGCACCCAAACCATTTTTGTGACTGCAAATCAGTCTTTTCCAAGATAGATAACATCTGTCTAAAACAATGAACCCTTACAGCAAAGGGGTCAAAAAGATTGGTTTCCCCTGAAGTCTACACAATTTTCTCCCCTCTGACTGCAATGTGTCTGGGAAATACAGTACCTGTAGTGCTCAACTGTCTGTGTATTTTAATGAGCTCATAGCAGTTTGTCATCTTAAAAGAACTGAACATATTCTTTTAGCTGAATATTTAGAGTCCACTTATAAAAACAGAACACTTTTATAAAGGATTGATACTGTCTGAATAAAAAGACTATGTAACTTTAAAATACATAAAAAGCCTTAACTTTTGAGCTTCCATGAGAGACAGAATGCTCTCAGCAGCGTCATCCTATGTCGTTGATCATTCTTATTACTCTCTGTCTCTCTCTCTCTCACACTCTTTTCAGCATCAATTATTTAGATTTTATGTTGAGCATCTCCAGTCCCCGAGCATCTTTTTTGTCCACCTCGGGGAGTGTTATCCACCATGATAAATTTGTCAGAGTGCAAGGTATGCATGCACAGCTCAATGAACTGCCTCAACCTAAAACCCAAAATTGCGTCATGTTGTGCCAACCATAGGAAAGAAAGAATGAGTTTATGAACAACAATAACTCAAAATGAAATTTTCCATCTGTCGCAAATACCAGCTGTCCTCATAAGAGTGGTAGTTAGAGTAATGATTCATCATGTTGTAATGGGCTGTCATCAATTGTATGAATCTTTATTATGAGATCAATGTAGATCTTAAGCAAATGATATTGATCACCTAAACACAAGTCAATACAATTCTCTACATCTCCAGAATTCACTACTGTATTAAAAAAATGCTTTCCCAACATCCACTGGTGCCATAATACTGTCTTATTTGGTGGAGTGAATTATTTCTGGTTAACCAATCATTCCAGATTCAGATGAGCTTACCTTTCATCCCTTTAATTTTCAGCTACAAACACACAAGTGGCTAGAATCTCTCTGTAAGCCATCTCTTACTCTCTCCTAAAATTAACAATTCACGGTTTCCGATTTCATAGAAGTTCCTGTTGTTTTTTTCTTCTGCATTAGCAAGTTTAATTATTCTTGCTGTAACATATATTTTCCTTTTTCTTCCTATAACCTTGTGCCTGAATTTACCATTTAACTAATTTGCATGTTCTAAACTTTCTAGGGTGAGACGATTTGCGTTTCGTTTATAAATGTACTGGTGCAAGCTTTTCTTACTAATGAAATTACATGAAGTTTTGCTGATTTGATCAAAAGATAGCAGCATACAAGAGGTCCAAAAATATTAGTTCAGGGCATTTGTTGTTAACTTTAAGATATAATTGCATTGGCTTTTGCATGTTGGCAAAAATATTAACAAATAAAATGTATAATGTCCTTCAGTCTCTACACAACCAGTTGGCCTAGGTTAGCAAAATACACCTGACTTAATGCTTACTCTAAAGAACAGTGAACATCATATAGGTTTATTTTTTTCTTGAACACTTTCAGATGATTTTTTTCTCCTGTCTTTAAAGTCAACTCAATATCTTCAAATAGCTCACTTTCCTATTAGTGTAATTTCTGTTCCATTTCAGCCAAAATGTATACATTTCTCTGGTACTTCTTATTTGCTTATGGTTATTTATTTGTGAATCAGTATAAAGATTCCTAATGTTTGCTAAATGAAAAGGCTCATCAGGAAGAAATTATACATAGAAATATAAATTACTTACATCAGGCTTATGTAGAGACTGGTTAACCTAACACAATTGCCTTTGAGATGTGGGTGGAAATCAAAGTAGTCACAGCAAACACATGGATAAATGGGGAGAATGTTCAAATTCCATGCACAGTTACTAAAATAGGAAATTAAACAGGGTTCATGGAGTTTAGGGATTGAATTTGAAATTGGCTTTGTCATGGAATCCCTCAAAGAATAAAAATATGTGTTGGAGTTTAATATTAGAAGATTAATACATAATTCAGTAAGTCAAGGGCCCTATTAGACAGATAGATAGATAGATAGTACTCCAGCTTCCCAGAAATTCTGAACATATTAAGTGGGTTTAGAAAATGAATAGATGGATGAATGCTATCTTCCACATTCCTTCTATGTTCTTAATGTCCTGTTGGGTTCTTTATGTTTTTAACATCCTGTGGTGTCTAATGAGAACACTGATTTATTGATTAGCAACTTTCCTAATCTTGTACTGATGTTGATGCTTGGCCATAAATATTACAGTCAAATGCTGTGATCTGTTACAATTTAAAAAAAATTAAAAGTAAAGTAGTATTTATTAAAATAGAATGATAGCAGTAGAAGAAAATATAGCAAAGTCAGGATAAATATAGTCTTAGAAAGCATATGGAAAATCAGCAGCAATGTCAAAGGAGGGGGTTGACGTGGGGAGTTTTTAGATTCACTGTGTTCTCTGACATCTAGATGAATTGGTATCTCTGTCGCTGACATTTCTCTCTCTATATATATCTATCTATTTCTTCTACTTGATCACCTCTTTTACTGATCTTTTAAAGCTCTTTACTGTTATCCAAGGTTCATAAAAGTAAAATCATGTTTCCAAAATCAAAGGCCTTAGCTCAGGCTTTTGACATAAGAAATGGGAGAAAAGAGCATGCATGCTTCTGTAACTTTAAATAAAGTAAGTCACGCTTATATAGCTTACAGTTTATGAAATCATATGTGCATTACAGTATCAGTTTTATATTACAGATTGCAGAAAAAAACATGAATAGCCAAACAATACCTTAGATTTACAATATTGCAAATAAAATTAATACAGTATCTAACTATTCAGGCAATTTTTAAGCAAATGCAGCAGCATTCGCAGACAAGGTTTAGTTTTCAGTACCCATGTAATCTAACAGCTGTTTTAGGTTAATATCCTGTTTCTAGCGCTTTGAGTACTGAGAAAAGCGCTATATAAATGTAATGAATTATTATTATTCTGCACAGATAAGGAATAAAGTGTACTGTAAAAGTGAACTTTTACAAATATTACAAGAAATATTCTGCTCCTTTCTCCAACACTATTTCCAAAGAATGAATTCATCTTAATAACATTGTTGAGCTATGGGCAGTTGACATTTGAGGATTCGGATTTGCAAAGATATTTAGATAGAATTAAATAAACAAGTGTTCATCTTAGTCAGTCAGAGCAAAATTAAAAACTTATAATAGAAGCAGATTGAAACTTTCCTTTGTCTATTTTTCTAATATAGTATATACAGTCCTCCAGGATGGAGATAGATTCATTTAGCAGATCTTATTATAAAATAAGAGTAATGAAGGTAGTGTAACAAAGGCGCTATATTGTACCCGACCCGACACAGACTGGACACAGAGGCATGTATAAAAAAAAAAAAACAACTTTTATTTTCTTCAGCTGGAGGGCACGTCTTCCCCGTGTCCCCCAGCCACAACACAGTCCCAAACACAAGCACTAAACACCAAAACACTCCTCTCTTCTACCATCACTCCTCCACAAGCTTTGTCCTCCGTCTCCCGACTCTGGCCGTTGAGTGGTGGTTGCTGGCTCCTTTTATTGGGTACCCAGAAGTGCTCCAGGTGCCTGATTGCCGACATCCGGCTGCACTTCCGGGTGTGGCGAAACCAGTGCCCAAAAGGGGCCTGCAGCTCCTGCGGAACCCAACAGGGCTGGGGAGAACTCCATCTCCCATGGAGCCCTGCGGGAGGCTGAGGTACCACTCCAACCCAGTGGGCAGCCATCCAGTGTCCAGGGGGAGGTATTGCACCAATAATGCTTCTTTCATTTGAAACATTCCAATTAACATTTATTTTAAATTTGCAATATTTCAGATAAACAAATCATTGCAACAAAGGTGGGAAACTCACTCAATAAACATAGTATACTGATCAGTGGTAAATTTAAAGGTGAACCAAACTTGACATTTACATTAGAACACAATATAAACACTATATTAGATAAATAATGCTGAAACTGTCAAAATTAAAATTGAAAAAGTGGTCTTGGATAAACTCAGACAAAATTCCATTCAAAGTCCATTATCTTACGAAGTAGAGAGGAAACATGAGGGTTTACTGTGCTTTTCTTTTTTTGGACTACTTGGCCAGTCTTCTTGGATATAAGTTTTCCTTGTTTGGCCTTGGACCCTTGTTCAGGGTTGATGTCAATAAATCGTCTAAATAAGAAAGAAAAAAAAACACTTGTTCATATAAAAAATAATAATAATTCACTTTGTCATGACTGCAATGGTTCCACTTTAGGTGCATGCAGGAAACCGAACCCACAACACATCTTCAAAACAATTCCACACCAGCACTCTCAACAATTTGCATTCTTTAAAAAAAAATGTACACGACTGCCTGTACCAATTTTATCTAATTTAATTTAGAGAAAGAACATCATGGTGTGTGTCAGGGTGGTTAATGGTGAAAGGTTTGATAGAGCATAAGAGAAAGAGAGTAAGCTTAGTAGTGTATAAACGTTTTACAGGCAGTTTGTAATAAAGTCTGATGGAACTGTATGTCAGTTTTAATAAAAACGTATGAATGGAAAATAAGCCAATGCCTTACATTTGAGCAAACGCAAGGGTGCATGCAGCCTCTTCTTGTTACTGGAGGTTGAAATTGTAATATGAAGCAAATACAGCTGCAAGTCCAGAGACAAAGCTGGGTTGTGTTCCCTCACATACAACGCAACCTTCAATGCTCACCATCCATCGCTGGTTACTTAGTGTTTGACCTGAAAATAAAGATTACAAAAATATATCCATGTCTCTGTACTGAGTACTCTGAAACCTGAGTAACTTTTATCTAGTAAAATAAGATCTCTGCACTGTTAAGTTTACATACCAAAAAGCATCAGTCGAGGACTGCCAGGCAAGTTGAGTGTTCCCTGTATGTCTGCTGAAGTGGCAAATGCCAAAAATAAATAAATAGATGCAGCATGCAAACAGTTAGACATAAGTAATACATGCAGTCATACATATAATTTTTTGAAAATATTTAACTCACATCTGCTTGAAGGATGAGCCCATCCATTTTCTCCTCAAAATGTGCAAGGAGTAGCTGCAAGAAACAGGCAGCCACATCCTCTTCACCCCTGGTTAGGACTTTCTGAACAATGGCATTAGTTGGCTTGGTTTTAAAATACTCAGTAATGAGTTTTCCACATTCTTTGAATGACATTTCCAAATGGCTGAGGACATTTCTGTCAGTGAGTAGTTCAAAATGACTATACATATACCTCTGTATGAAGAGGTATGGACATTTTGTTTTCAAATTGGCAATGGTAGGAGATGGGATGGCATTTATCATTCGACGCTGGTAGCAATAGGTTTCCTCCATCAACTTACGAACTTCTCCTCTGTCTGCTCCAGTGCTTCCTTCATGAAGAAATATCTCCTCCATTCTTTGACGCTTCACTTCAAGGCTGTCATAACTTTCACCAGCTGAAAGTTCAGGCTGCCATCGTGTGCAACCATAGGAGTCTGTGGTGCTTCTCTTTTTAATGGTTCCACTCTCATTACTCTGGATCTGATGGTGACTTAGTATGTTGCTCCAGTTCAGATGCTCTATGCGCACTTTGAGCTGTGACAGAAGAGAAGCGTATCCACCTGCAATCTGCTTGTCACCAATCATGTCTGCAAAACTCTTTGGATACTGCTTGACTATTTGGCGAACAACTATAAGGCATTGTGATCTGGTGGGATTTGATTCATGTTTTCTTATTTCATCAGCAAGGACCCTTATCATTTGTCTTCGGTCAGCAGGTGAAGGTCTCTGGCATTTTGCAATAGCCATTTGTATACCAGTTGGCATTGAGTCCCAGGGTACTTGAAAGGTTTCAGGCCAGGTAACAAACACAGGAGACACACTGGTAGAAGATGCACTATATCCCATGCTACTTACTGAGGAGCCTGAAGAGCTTGTTTGTGGTAAATGTTGAGGAGAGCTAGGTTGAACAAATTGCTCAGCCAAAATGCTGCTTTCTTGTTCTGAAAAATGAATTACGAAATGAAATATTGATTCAAGAATGATACCATAAACAATGCAGCACAACATAATCAGCTTATTGGCGAATTTACCGTGATGTTTCCAGGCATTGAGCAGTTTTCAGCACTGGATAGGCTGTTTGAACTCTAAGATGTCCTCTTCTTTCACATACATTAAATCTTCAAAACTCTCTACTCCTAGGCCTATAAGTTTCTCAACTAATTGATTGAGTGGCTCCTCAGGAAGGCTTGGTAATACTGACAATATAGTTTGTTTAATTTCTTCTTGCAACTCAGACATCATTCTAGTAATGGAAAAGAATGATGAAGAACTATTACAGACAGACCACACAAGGAGTATTCAGGCAAAGGATAGTAATCAGGTAGGTTATTTTGATTAATGCATAAGTGACCCAAATTTTGTGATGTCAAACACTGAATTCCCTGGTCCACAAGGCAAAAAGACTGATATTTCTTTGTGACAAAATGTACATTGGAATTGCCATGAATGAGAATCAACTGAATTTTCCCAAATACAAGATCCTCATCATTTCTGTCCAGAACAACATGCATGTTCTTTTTGTAAAGTGTTCCTTTTATAGTCACTCCATTGGTTGTTACCGTGTCTCCTGGCTGAAAATTTAGGTAAGCAACTGACCCTCTAATGTCATCATTGTAGTCATTTATATGAAATTGTGTCCCTCTCTCCACTATACAAATTTCAGGATAAAAATTCCCTGCATTTAAGTATGCTTGCAGAAGCTGATGTCTTTCTGCTAATGTAGCACTCAGGTTCTTGAAGTTGTGCAATTTTCTTGCACACTGCTTAAAGTATGAGTGCTTACTCTCAAAACGGAGCGTCTACAACCGAATGAGAGGACCAAACCAATAAGTGAGCTCAGGATAAAGACACATGTAGTGATGTTTTGGTTTAAGAGGGTGACTTGGAAAAGTCTTTGCTCGAGTATCTATATATTCATCTATCATGACTGATAAACATGCTATTTGACCAGTGTTAATGGCAGGAGCACAAATAAGATCTATTATTTGTCTGAGTTGCAGTATTAATTGCCAAACCTCATTTTCAGATGAACTGGCAATCTTTTCCCCCACCAAAACAGGTAAAAGCCTGAGCAAGCACCAGTTCTGTGCTGCATGACCACGTAATTTCTCACCACCAGGGTGTACTTCACATGGCTTATCATGTGCATCATTGCCAAGGTACCTGAATTGATTAATGCGTTGATTGAATTCGAGGTATGTGAACTGCTTCTCTTGAATCACAAGATGATCAATGTACAATGCAAGGTCATTGGACACAACACCCTCAAAAAGATCATGTCCAAGACAGGGAGGTAATCCTGGTTGACAAACATGAAAATACTTCAACTCATTAAACACAGAATTCAATTTGACACCAACAACACTGTCAGCTCCGGCAGCATCTAAATCTTTAACATTCTGTTCATAAGACTTCACTGTTCTTGTTAAAGCCTTTGTCAGGGGTGCTGACTGGAATGTTTGTCGGTCAATCTCACAATATCTGCAAAAGTTGCTACTCCTACTAAAATTTTCGACAAATCCACCAATGTAATGTGAGCCGAGACTGTCTCCTGCTATGGCACACAATGTACCTTTGTGCAATTTTCCATCAGCTAACGTAATACCATTCTCCTCAAGGTCTTTAAGGTCTTTAATCAGAGGATTGAAGACAACATCCTGACCAAAGTATTTAAAATCCTGCTCCCTGCACAATAAACCTAACTGCATATGGTCAATGCTTGCCCTACAGAAAGGCAACAGGTTTGCAACTGTGACATAAACAGCAAGAATCTGGTGTTTTTTCTTTCCTGATCCAAGTGGATTGGCAACTTCAAAGGCATCCTGATATAAGATTAAACCTAAAGATTCTGAATCAGTTTTAAACAGGTTGTTTTCATAAATGTTTCTGCCATCCCAAAACATCACTGAGAATGTATTCTGTTCTGATTTCAGCTTTTGTTTTCTTATATTGTTTCCTGACTGATTCACAACAAAACAGTGCTTCTAACGTTTGTTTAATAGGAATGTACTGAGCAAATATTTCCTTGCCTGATTCATTTTTTTCCAAGGCAGATAGGAACATGATCCACGTATTTAAAATACTCTTTATAAAAAGACTTTCTCCTCAAGTCTGTTTTTAGTGCATGGGTATTGCAAATCCGGAAAAGATCCTCAGCTTTCATAGCATCAAGAACTCTCCTTCTATCATTTTCTAAAATTCCTAGAGTAGTCAATTTTTCATTTAGTTTGTGCAATACATGTGACTGGCTAATGTCATGTATGTCTTGCAACCCTTCAATTACCATTTGAATTACTGAAGATGGTAGAACCAACTTTGCCTGCAATTTTAAGTAAAACAATGCCAAATTCTTCAAAAATAGACACTCATCTGCAATATCTGGTACTAGGCCTATATCTGACTCCTTGGCACCATCACCAGAGTCTATCACAACCTCACACTGTACTCAAGTGTTCATCCACATCACTATAAGATGTGCATATCTGCACTGGAACATTTGCCTCCAGAATGTTGTGACCGAGCCTTTCCACTGAACAATTTTGATGATTTCTGGATAAATGTGAGGAAAATGTGGATATCACAGAAAATCTTTTATTACATCTAAATGGACAAGATACTACGGTTCCTTCTTTAATGTGAGACTTCAAGTGAGCAAAGAAGCTTTTTAAATCGCTAAATTTTGCTTGGCACAAATAAATGTAACAGACTAAATTTGAAGCATCAAGTCCTAGGTCTGTCTGTGTTATATCCCGCTTTGCAGCCCCCCTGTTATGGTCTCTGTATATATGGGACTTGAAAGCTGTGAACGTTTTAAAGGACCTACAGCAATCTGGAATGCCACATTTAAAATCAGTATTAGGAACATGACTATGGATTTTCATGTGCTGACAAAACAACAATATTGATTGAAAAGCACGATCACAGAACTGACACTGCAGCATTTTTGGTTCAGTTATATAATCTAACAAGTCGGGAAAAAAAACATTCGCTACTTTAATTATAATGCTTTCCTGACAACTTGCAACAAACGGCTAAGTTTCCACTACTGATTTGACAAACTTTAAAGTTTCCTGAGTTAAATTAGTTTCAAACCCATGTACTGGATGCCTTACATGTAAAATGACGGAGAATTATAACATCTACGTTATTTTACAATGCCTGAATGTCTCATTTTACTTTAGAATGAATGTATTTGGTCTAATGACATACTGGCCCAAAACGTATAGGCACAGCACTTTGTACTAAGTTAAAAATAAAGACAATGTTTAAATATTAACTGAACATGTGGGCTTTCCACTTTACGAGCAGGGCAAAATGGTTGTGCGGGCTATAAAAGCTATACGATACTTTGCTAAGTACAAACTAACTGCACATGTACAAACAAGATGAAACGATTGTAAAACGAATTACTAACCAACTCGCTAACGAAGACAAAAAGAAAAACAAAGTAAAAAATGACATCAAGCAAAAGAGAAAGAGGCTCTCCAAGCCAAAACCGCAACGAATTGTTTCTGGATCTTTCTATTCTGTCGCCGACACGTTCTCCCGCTTCACAAACACCAAACGCAGTTCAACAATGGAAAGTGCAAAACAAATACTATCAAAAATAAACGAACTGAATAGGCTGGGTGATAAATGATACGCTATAACCTAATTAGCAGTACGTAATTGTACTCTTAAAAGTTCTAATATGTTTCTGTTCTGATCTGAAATCTCTGCTTAGCTTACACCTCCTCCTCACAAACCAATCCCAGAATGCTTTGCTTGTCCAGTATGCTACCGTATTTTTAGAATGTTACAGTATGTTACTGTATTTGGGGAGAAAAGCATTGAAAACAGTTATCTGCTGTAAATATGCAGAAATTCTTTAAAGCATTACAGTATGTTACTGTGTAAAGAAAATTCAGGAAAATACTGTAGGAAACTGACTGTAAATTTACAGCAATATTTTACAGTGTGGGCATGAGACCCGGCTGTCCACCACAGTAGACATGCTCATTAGGCAAAAAAGCACACCAAGAATAAATGTTCTATTCTTATTACAACTTACATACATTGTTTGCTTTTTATTGAATGTAATCGTATTTTAATTTAATTGTATAGTATTTGTATAGTAGAATGACGGATTTATAATTAGAAACAATGTATCGATTTTCTGAACCCGCTTAATCGTGGGCACTGTGGGGGCACTGGCAGCATCAGGAACATTTAACAGACTGGGTTAAATTAAATGACGGAACACATGCCATTTCACAGCTGAACTGTTTTGGGATGTGGGAAGACAACTGGAGTATTCAAAGGAAAAAAAAAACAGAAGGAAATGCAGAAAGCGATCCCATTCTTTAAAAGATTTCATTAAAGTCGATGAATAAATAATCGCTTCTTAGTTTAGCTTTGTATAATAACTCTGATGAAAATTATCCCTCCATACAACAGATGGCAAAAGATTTCATTAAAATTCGATGAAAAAATAATCGCTTCTTGGTTTAGCATGGTATAATAACTTTGAGGAAAATTATCCCTCCATACAGCAGATGGCAGTCATACGCATATTCGAGTAAATGTACAAAAACTGTACAAGACATTACAGCTACGCGGAATCCCGATGATGTCATTAGCAGGTTCCCGGATTCGGCTGGCTCTTACGAAGTCTGGAGGAGGTGGAGTAGGAGGAGACGGAGAAGCTGGCGGATGAACAGCATTCGTTGGAACAGAAAGGTTATAGAAATAATATTTATTGCGTTCACTAGCTAACGAGAGTTTTTTGTTGCTGTCAGAAGCGCCAGAGCGAGCTGGCAGAGTGTGTTTTTACATCGAGTGTCAGTACTAAGCTGGCCTTTAAAGGAGTGAATCGCTTTTCAGTGTACACAGAGCTATTTTATGTTGAACGTTTTGTGGCGTTGCATTGAGAGAATTTTACTTAATGCGACCCGAGTACCTTTGTTTTCATAGGCTTTATTTTGTCAACGTCGCCGGCGTCACTTTAGTTTGGAGCGTCAGCCATACCCTACTGTAATATGTTGCTCACCCGGAAACGGACTGGAAACCGAGCTATCAGGACTCGACTAATCGCTGTTTACAGGCGAAATCTAGCGGGAGACATTACTGATAATTTGAGTCATTCGCTAATAATTATGTAGTTTTTGTGCTCTGGAGGTTTAATGCATAGTGAAGGAACTTAGTGTATATTAGCGACAAAACTGAAACTTTTTCAGAAGTTTATCGTTTTCAGCAGTACCAGGTGCATTGATATTCTGAATCCAAGATAGACCTTTCATGTCGCGTTAGCTGGCTTGTTGAGCAGGACCCAACCAAGTCTTGCCTTTCTTTCATATCTTGTTTTTAATGTGTCTACAGCAGTCAAAGGAAAAAAAAATATGAGTAAACATGTTATTGCTGATAAGATGGGAGAGATCTAGAAAATGATGCAGCATCATTGAAGTAGTTTGTACATCATGGGCTACAGTAGTGTTCAGAGCGGATAACATTTGCGTGTGAGATACTGCACACCTTGGGAGATGTTGAGCACTTGCAGGTCTAGTTTCACTTTCCTGAAATCTTTACTGTTCAATCACTGTTCATCTCAGTTTTTTGTCATCCATCCTTTCATTACTTACTGATCTCACATAATCTTTTTCAGGGTTATAGGGAACAGAGGGAATAACAGGCATCAGATGCAAGGCCAGAAGAAACCCTGATCAGAAGATCAGTCCATTGCAGTGCACATTCGTGCAGACCGCTACTGATATGAGAGCAATTTAAACATAACCTAACATTTTGTGTTTGATATATAGAAAGCTTGTGCAGAAATCCACGAAACATCTAAACTCTATCCAAGCAGTGGCTGAAACTGGAACCCAGATGGGAAGAGCTGCAGTGCAGCAGTTTAAACTAAGTTACCACCCTCTGTTTTGTTCCTCTTGAAACTTGAGATTATCAAGTAATATCAAACACTTAGAGTAAAGTAATTCAGAAAATCTGCCAGAATCCTCCAACAGACATGCTTGTGTTTTGTCGTAATACTTTAGTACTTGTATTTAATAATAATAATAATACATTTTATTTATATAGCGCCTTTCCCATGCTCAAGGCACTTATAGAATATAAGAAAGAACTGCAGGGTATACAGTATATAGCATTGTACAAACCAGATAATTAAATAAAGAAGATTACAACAGTGAATTCAGAGAAAAAAAAAACAGACAACATAATTGATGGTCTTGCTCACACACACAGGTTACATGGGCATCTTGACAGAGAAGTAAACTGAGAGAAGGGTAATAAAGTCAAGTAGAGCTAAAAGCTTTCCTGAACAGATGAGTTTTGAGTTGTTTTTTAAAAGAATTCATGGAGTCAGCTGACCTGATTAATTTCAGTAGGTCATTCCAGAGTCAGGGTGCTATACAGCTGAAGGCTATTTAATAATTGAGCAAAATATTTTAGCATTGCCCTCGTCAGACAGAGTTTACGCACTCATTGCCTAAAACTATACAGGCATGTTCACCAATTCAGTATATGAATGAAATTATTACAGGAAGCCTGATAGTGTTGGGTAAGATGCAAGAATCACCTTTAATCAAGACATCAGTCAATCATAAGATGCATGCACTTACATGTAATGGATTAACTAACCAAACCTACATATCACTGAGATGCATAAAGAAACTTCTAAGCTTTCAAAGATTACAGAAGTACTTACTCCCATTGTTACATATGAATACAGTTTGCTTTAAAATTTTCTTCATTAAATCCACTGTTAGCAGCACTTCACAACATTCTTTAAATTGTTAATTGCTGCAGTACTATATATTTTACATAGTAATTACTGTCCTACATTTTGCTTCTGAATGTACTCCTACTTTTGAGTGTACCCCCAGTTCTGTTTTACTTTTAGTTAATCCAGGGAGCCTTGTCTTTTAACCTTAGTTCTTGTGCAAATATAACTATAAGAGCATTTCCAGCTTGTTTGTAGAGAAAACCTTCTGCACTCTTCCGCTTTTCATACTTCTTAAGCTACAAGTTATCTGCTTAGTCTATGGAGGATCACAATAATTGGAGGTTAACTTCAATTATTAAAAAGGAGCCAGGTGTAAAACACAAAGAATGCTGATGAAAAGGAGGTAATTAAGTAACATGTTTACTTGGGTGACCATGAGTAGACAGCTGCTAAAGTAATTAACACCTTGTTAATTAAATAGTGGACAAAATGGAAAAGAATAAAGTGACTTGTCATCATTTCTGAACTCTTACACAGGTTAGATAAATCCTGCATAGTTTCTGGATTAGGTCTATGACATATTAACATGCTTAATTGAGATAGGAGTCCAATTAAGCATGTTGACATTGGTGAAAATAAAAATATCCAGCCATGTCCACCCTCAGTAGCCTGAAAAGGTAAAAAAGATGCAATGATGTAATTTGTTTTAATACAAGATACAACAGTAGATAAAGCTAAGCATGTTTTAGAAGGTAATCACTGAAACGAAAAAGAGTAATCACAAAACATTTGAAATGTAATGTGATTTACAAATGTAATACGACAACCAGAACATGGCAGCTATGCAACATTCACATATATGCCCATGCATATCTAATTGGCATTAACCCTGAGTGCAACTCAGGCTCAGTTTATGTGTAATTACCATTAACAAGAGTCACACTTGGGGTATCATAATGATCCACTTTATATTTTTAAGCCTGAATAGTATGTTGCTACCATCTAGTGAATGAAATAAGAATATGCTGCAAAAAATCATGAATATTTCCACATGTTTCGCCACTCTTAAGGTAATTCTTCAATATTCATTAGTGTGGCAGAGCCTCTAACTAAAATCACAATGTTAAATGAACAGCTGTAAAGGCATTTATAGAAAAAACTGAAACTGAACCATTGTTCAAACTGAACAATCATGATGATGATGTGAATTGGTCATCAGATGTTAACACAGTAAATGAAACTGATGCATGATATGGTATTGTATGATCAAACCATCATGATATGTCTGGTGAGTTAGGTCGGGTAAAGCTTCAGAATGGTGTAACAGTAGCTGTGTGATAAAAAGGCAAAATAATTGCGATTAACTGCAAGGACAAGCAAGATGTTTGTGTCAGGGAAATGTAGAAGATACTATGCTTTTACACTGTGGTAGACTACAATAATACAAGTGGCAGTGTTGATTGTGCAGATTAGCCACTGACATTCTACCCTCTCATTGCAATCAGCAGAAAAAATATAGGAAAAGTGCAAAGAAAACACACTTCTAGTGTCCCAGTTACAACATCAGGCTGTGCATCGGTGACCATCTCTATACATTTCACATAAAGGATATGCACTAAACCTTCATTAGTGCAGTAGTGGACACTAGACATCCCGTTTCTAGTGTATTTATTATTATTATTTATTTTGGTATTTTACATGTTTATGTTACACAAAGTAACATTTTTTCTTGTTGAAAAAAATTAAATGATTTTGGCTCATTTTTCCTGGGGTAAAGATAACACTAAGGAAGCTACTACAAAGTCTAATATTTTTGTTCGTGCAAAAACTGATACATAAAAATAATATGATATTTGTACATTGCTTGTGTTTTTTCTTGTAACTTTTCATCCAAAGTAGTATAGAGCAATTGTGGTTAACTCCCATTTTTGGCTTTCGTCAATCTGTCAGCAATAGGTTAGATATCCATTTTTTATGTTTTATTTATTCTTTTTAAATGGTTTTTGAAAATACTAGTGAAATTTCACATTTTAGTTGGTTTGTATCCCATATATGGAACCTTCTCTGATGACAGTGCTTACAGCAGTCAGGTTGACTATTTGATCACTGATTCCCTCCTGCCTGTGTCATGCAGATGATAAGACTTCTCAACATTATTCTGTGCATAATTTTTACATACTTTTAAATAGTTGCCTCAACTGGATTTGTTTTGTGTGGTAATTGTTTCTTGTATAAGGTGAAGTCACAAATGCACAAACTTTGATTTATAATGAAAAAACTAAATTGATGAATATCAAAGAAACTTGTTTTTTTATAGTAAAGTGATGAAAGGGAAGGAAAAAATACTAAAACTGGAGAGTAAAATGCAACATAAACATGTTAAATGTAATCAGTGTGCAGGTATGTGTGCAGCAGTGTGCATTGACATTTCACTTCTGCTTCCCTGTCCAAAGGATAAACACCTGGATTCTGGCCATCAAGCATTTTATGTTTCTGCTTCCAAGAACTGATTTCTGATTAACAGGCTGGCTATGTTGAAAACCTGCAGTCACTGCCACTTTTCCAAATTTGAGTTTGACAACATTGTTTTAGAATAAAGGTAAATAACATGAATGAAACAACAATTTAAAGTGATATTATAAAACTTTACACTTTTATTTACCATAAGTCTCATAAAAAGTACAATCCATCTGAAAATATTTTATGCATTTAAATAAAACGTTTTGTGAAATCACTGCATTATTATACATTTTGAACCATTTAAAGTACAGTTACAATGATATTCTTATTGTTTCCACAAAAGTCAAAAATGCTTGTACACTTGTGGTTTAAGTTTTTGAAAGTTGCTATTCCAGAGCATTGTCATTATTAAACGTGTTACACTAAATCTTGAAGTAATCACGTAATATTTTAACAATTAATCTTTCCTTGGAGTTCTGCCCCACACCCAATGATAAATTAGCACCAGCTACTATAACCTTGAATTTAAGAAAAAA
Source organism: Erpetoichthys calabaricus (assembly GCF_900747795.2). Lineage (NCBI taxonomy): Eukaryota > Metazoa > Chordata > Cladistia > Polypteriformes > Polypteridae > Erpetoichthys > Erpetoichthys calabaricus. The sequence goes on along the minus strand of NC_041400.2, from coordinate 118,029,483 downwards.
ATGAGATAGAAGATGAATGGAAAAATGGATTTTGCTGAGATTCCTGGTTTATAAAATTAAAATTTCTGATATCTTATTTGTTCTGATCTGAGGCTATGACTAAAGTAAATTATTTTACCTAATTAGGGTTATTATGAAATTAGGTCTGAATAATCCAGTTGTGGTTTTTAAAGGTGGGGGAGATTCCCATTTCAAAGTGTCTAAAATGCAGTGCCAGAAACATTACTAATTCTTCCTCTTGTCTTCTGTTCCTCTGCATTCTATATGAACCAGCAACCTGCTTGTTGGGCCTTTGAACCAGGTGGTTGCCTGACTCTCAGTTTAAGTGACCATTGGAAGGGAGTGGCCTTTTAATTCCCTCAACATAATCTCTAATCCTGGAGAAACCTTTGAAATCACCTTGTAGTTAAGATATGACCACTGGAAGTACCAAGAGCATCCTGCCAGAGGTCAGTGTGGAGTCCCCATTTTACAATAAAAGGGCCAGTTACTCAAGTTGGCTATGAGACTGGCAGCCCTCCATATGCGCAGCATGGCCCTACATGTAGGGATTCATGTTGTTGCCACATGATAGTTTGGGAGTTTTCTCTCTCTGTTTTCTGTCCATCTCCCAATGACTTTAGAATTGTTTCAGTGCCCATGGAGTACTTACTCATGGGGCAGACTTTAAACACACATGGCACATTGCCCTATGATGGGCATTTACTACATTAGTACATGAATAGGCTCCCAGCATGGACACCTGTTTAAAAGTGTGAGCCACAGTAGGACTGTCCCCTATCTTTTGTCTGCCATATGCTACGTCTGCCCTTGACTCTCAGGCAAAATATTACAATATATGCATTCTTATGCAGTTTTCAACTTGACATCACTGAAGGAAGACTCCAGCGAGATAATAGATACACATAATCTATGCTTTGAAATTTAAGTGTTCCTTTCTACAAAAATGAATGAGTCTAGAATTTAAAAAATACACAGAGCTGCTTTTGTGAATGACTTTTAGTTGAAAGATCCATCAGCAATTATAACCAAAATTCAAAGGCAAGAAGACCAAAACTGTTCAGTTCTGGAACAAGAAAGATGTGAAGTAAAATTTGAATGTACTGACAAGTTGATGGAATTCAAGACTGTGTCATGGGAAGGTCTTTAACAACTCATCATTTTGATTTGGAAAGGGGCACTGCAGGAGATAACTCTAAAGAAGTGTCTGTGGCCTTGCCAGATGAAAATTCTATAGCAGTCATTTTAAAACGTTTTGCCCCTTTTGATTTTTCTTTACTGATCCCTTGAAGTTTTAGTTGCTTAGCTGGGACTTTTCCCCTGCTGTCCTATTTTCAGCAGACTGCTATCTGAGACATAGTGTTCATGTCATATGTCATACTATTCCTCCCCAATGGCGAGGTATGAAGAGAACTGACATCGGTCATATCCCTTTTAAAATAATTTAATATATCACAGCATTTTATGTATTTGTTAACACTGTAAACAAAAATTTTAAATTAAGGGAATGGGTGCATAATGGAGTGTACAGTTCTGTGGATTGGTAAGTGTTGCAAGGTGGGTGTGCAAAATTAAAAATTACACATAACAGGGATAGAAAGAGAAAAACATGCAGTGGTGACTGGAACTGGAGTAAAAGATACGTGTTGTATAATGTGTATTTGATCTAGGTATTCATTAAGATCATGACGAAGAAAAAAAAAATCTGTAGGACCTACTAAAGTAATCCAAGTAAATGTTTCCCAGCACTCATAACCTTAGAATAATTGGGATTATATCTCATTTAAAATTGTCCAAAATTTACCCAGGGTAAGATTCAACCTGTGAACGTTGCAGTCTAGCTCCAGCCTCACTGGGCCACATGTTTTGGGCATGCACCAAATTAGCACCATTCTGGACAAAAATCTTTGAATGTTTATCAGACAGCCTTGGTTTCACAATCACTCCTAACCCATTAACAGCTGTGTTTGGTGTACTCCCGGATGGGCTTAAAGTGGAGAAGGACAAATTGATTGTAATTGCTTTTACCACACTACTAGCCATAAACGTAACTTGTTCAACTGGAAGAATCCCAGCCTACCTGTTACAAGTCAGTGAGTGATGTTCTATACTGTTTGAAATTGGAAAAAATGTAATTCTCACTCAGAGGATCTCTTAGTAAGCATTCATATCACGAAAAAGGAAATTCTCCTTTTTTGTTGTTTTTAAAGATTTGCTTATACCTTTGACTCTCTTCTCTTTCTCTCGAGCGGGGGTTGAATTCTGGTTTGTTAAATTTGACATGGTTTATGTAATGTTATTTTCTACAAATAAAATCAATAAAATAAAAGAATAATTGGGTTTTGAAAAAAGATAAATGAGTGGACAGGGTCATGCATATCAAGATTATATCTGCAAATTAAAAAACTAAAATGAGTGACATTTGTGAAAGCTATAAACTGTGACTGATTTATGATTTGAGTCACCACCTTAAACATACAATTTACCTGTGGTGTGCAATTTTAGTCCAGACTGCTTTTGTGTCTTTCCACTGTTTTACTGTTGTGTAAAAAGAGACAAGACATTGCTGATACTGCCTGGAGCTCCAGAATATTTATCAGTAACACTCTTCTTTGTCTTGTGGTTAAAAAAAAACACATAAAACTAAAGCTTTAGCGGTGGCAAATGGGATCAAATGGGTATGAGGGAGTCAAATCCTTTTGCGTTATATTCCATTTGCTAGTTGGTTACAAGACAAATAATAAAGTGTTTGTATATATATTTATATATATATATATATATATATATATATATATAAAATATCATGTGGAGTCTATTGTACATCATTTTTAAGAAATTATTTTCTCATGATCTGCAGGGTGCAGTAATTAATTTCATTCAATATTCAGTCATCCAGCAGGTATTTTTTTCTGTGTGAAGCATTGCTTCAAAGAGCTGGAAAGAACAATATTTACTGATTTGGATTATAAATTGAAGCTGATTGCAGTACCTGGCATAATTACTTGTCTTGCTGTATGCATGTGGACTGATTTTGCTCTTGGACCAATATTTGAATATTTGAGTTGTTTTTTTCTTGCAGCTCTATGTTTCTGAAAAGGTTGGACTGTTGTGCTATATTATGCAGGTTAAGCATGACATTTAATATTTTAACCTTTGTGAAAGGTTACATTGGGTAAATTGGGTATATCTGAGAAAGTAGCACAGTTGGCATATGTATACTTTAGTACCTGGCAAAATTCAGGTCTTCCAAGACTATTCATTATTATATAAGTTTTTTGGGGTTGAATTTATAGTTACTTTTGGAATGTTCAGGGTCATTCCTGTTACTTCAATTTTATGTTATTGATTAACCTTGTGAGGTAGTTTGCAGTTAAATATTTATTTGTACTGTGTTGAATTTAACAGTAAGTATAATTGATAAAAGGAGTTTCTTGTGAAAAAACATTTTGATCTCTAATTCACTCTGCCAGATAATTCTTGCAGGATTGTTGAATCTACTGTATGCGTCATTGATTAATAGCAGCATCATAATCTATCAAAATGTTATTAAAAATGTGGTATGTGCCACTGCTTACCAGGTGTGAACATCATAGTAGCCTTTTGTTACAAACAGAATAAGCACACCATAGTCGATAATAGAATATATTATGCCAAAGGAAATTGATGTGCCAGTTTTATGCCTGCTATATTCTAGGTTTAACTTTGCTGTATTATTTTCAAATATTATGTTGGTTTCAATAATTTTTTCATCATTATACAAATTTCATATATGAGTTGCAGACAGTGTAATTCAACTTTTGCTCAGTATTTGAATTTTTTTAAAATTTTAATTGTAAATTTTCCAGTTGTTTGTAAATTTTTTAAATTTAATCCCATGCTAGTAATTTATTTTTATTCCACTCTTTTTATACTTTTCTGTAATAACATTGTTTCTACATTTTTTATAGTTCCTAAGTTTAGGTTTACATGAAACATACTTTATGTAAAATTAGTCCATTTGTAAGAGATGAATTTCATTCTGAGAAGTTCAGTTAATATACATTATTAACTTCATGTTATCTGAAAAATTGGTTGTACTTTTATTCTGGGGGTTCAGTGCTCAGCATCCTCTTCAGGCAGGCGATCGTTAGGACAGACGTTGCCTAGTAGCTTAGATACTGCATGTGTATAAACCACATAGCTGCTGGTTCATTCCTTGTCTCTGAGTCACTCTGTGTTTGTCTCTGAGTCACTCTGTGTTTATCATGCAAATGCTCCTATTATGAAAATGTATGCAAGTCAAGTTTTCTCTTGAAAGAGAATATCAAGTAAAGGTTTGCAATATTTTGAACTTGTTTGCTTAACTATGCTTAAAAACTTGTTATATAGTATAAAAGTTATTTAATATGTCTTAGTTGTTTCACTAAATTGACCTTTTTGTAACATTTACAAATTTAACCTTCCTTTTATAGAATTTGAGGTGATTCTTTGCATATTTAAAACTAGAGATGAACTGATAATACTTCTTGGTACTAGTGTTGGTCCAATACCGCTCCCTAGTTACACTTACTTTGATGGCACTGCCATATGACTTTTTAATTGTATTTATTGAGTACTGGATTTAGTAGTCAGGCAATAAAAAAACTTTAAAAGGGACTAAGTATAAAATACAAGAGGTTGCTAAACTGTAAAGTAGCTAGAAGTATGTCAGTAGTATGTCAGTATTTGATTGAAATCTTTTCTCAAACGAAAGACAAAGTGTATGTTATAGTGGAAAAACTTTCAATGATTGATTTTTTGCTGGAGAAATTAGCACACCTGCTGAGCAAGCAATCCCAATTAAACACATAGTACACTTAAATTCCCTTATGTGTTTGAATTTTGTGTTTGTGAAGGGTTATTTTGGGTATTTCAAATAAAACTGTCACTTACAAATTTAAAGTTAGGATATAAATTAATTTATTTTGCACATCAATTTAATATTTAAAATATCATTCAAAGTTTCAAGTCTTTCCACTCAGTTTCATTTTGCTTCATGCAATACTCTGTGTCAGTTGTTGGAGGAAAACCCTGTTCAGAGAGGTGTATAACTATGTTTGGGCAGCTGCCATTGTTAATGTGAATACACCACTAATATTGAAACAACCACAACATACTTATGCTAATAACACAATTTAAAAAATGTAAAAAGTAAGAATCAATCAATGTATGAAAGTTCTTTAATTTTGCTTATAACATATGTATGCACTGATTTGCTGATACCTTGAGTTTTGCATGTCATCCTCATATTTGCTTGCACCACCTTTAATTCTCTGCTAGGTGTACTTCAGATGTTTATAAAAAAAAACCTCACATGCAAACAATATTAAGGGTCCTCTCTTGATGCTTTTTAGAAAAACTTTAAAAACTGTAAAGTGTAAATTATATGATGGAGCATTTTGAGAGTAAGTTCTTATTTAAAAGTGTTAACATTAGCAATTTAAACATAAGAAAGCCCCTCATGATTATTTGGCTGGTATTATACTGCATTTACAAATGATGATGAATAGCTTCAAAGTTGATTTAGATTACCAAGAGCTATCCTCATGGAGTGGTGTGCTGTTAGAATACTAACATGTATACATGATATTATTTTTATGAAGAGTACATTAAAGTATTTATATTACATTATACAAATAAATTGTTAACTTCATGTAAATAATGTATACTGTTAATACCTGTGGGCTCACGGTGGCACAGTGGTAGCGATGAGCTGGCACTCTGTCCAGGGATTGTTCCTGCCTTGCACTCTGTGCTTGCTGGGACTGGTGTGTTCCTGGATGTATGGATGGAATAATTTAACATGTATAATGAAAATTTTTCAATGTTCCTTAAAAGCTTTGAAGAAGCTTTTGGCATTCTAAGCCTATGGCTGGTTTTACATTTATTATAGATGCTTATTGTGTGGCGATTGGTTATGTGGAGAAAGAAATGGAAGGATAGGAATTGGGGCTTGGTATGTTTGACAGAGACAGTACTGCTACAATAAATTTTGCCATCCAGGGTCACGCGTCACAACAAGCATCTTGCGGGATGCAGGAACATTACCTGGATGGCCACTGTGCCCCCACATGTTTAATACTTGCTTTAATACGTTTCATCATGAAAATGATATCAAGTATACATTTTAGCATTCTAAAATATTAAGACAGCTGTAATATCATGAATGTAATGTATGCAGTGTGGCGATCACTGCCTGCCCTCTCCTGTCAGCATAAGTGAAAAACTGTTTAATAAGCATGGAGCGATTAACAACTAGGCTGGGGAACACTTAGAATACAAAGCATATAACATGTTACTTTAGTTACGATGGGATCTGAGAACCTACAGTGGTGTGAAAAAACTATTTGCCCCCTTCCTGATTTCTTATTCTTTTGCATGTTTGTCACACAAAATGTTTCTGATCATCAAACACATTTAACCATTAGTCAAATATAACACAAGTAAACACAAAATGCAGTTTGTAAATGGTGGTTTTTATTATTTAGGGAGAAAAAAAAATCCAAACCTACATGGCCCTGTGTGAAAAAGTAATTGCCCCCTTGTTAAAAAATAACCTAACTGTGGTGTATCACACCTGAGTTCAATTTCCGTAGCCACCCCCCGGCCTGATTACTGCCACACCTGTTTCAATCAAGAAATCACTTAAATAGGAGCTGCCTGACACAGAGAAGTAGACCAAAAGCACCTCAAAAGCTAGACATCATGCCAAGATCCAAAGAAATTCAGAAACAAATGAGAACAAATTATTTAGGGAGAAAAAAAAATCCAAACCTACATGGCCCTGTGTGAAAAAGTAATTGCCCCCTGAACCTAATAACTGGTTGGGCCACCCTTAGCAGCAATAACTGCAATCAAGCGTTTGCGATAACTTGCAGTGAGTCTATTACAGTGCTCTGGAGCAATTTTGGCCCACTCATCTTTGCAAAATTGTTGTAATTCAGCTTTATTTGAGGGTTTTCTAGCATGAACCACCTTTTTAAGGTCATGCCATAGCATCTCAATTGGATTCAGGTCAGGACTTTGACTAGGCCACTCCAAAGTCTTCATTTTGTTTTTCTTCAGCCATTCAGAGGTGGATTTGCTGGTGTGTTTTGGGTCATTGTCCTGTTGCAGCACCCAAGATCGCTTCAGCTTGAGTTGACAAACAGATGGCCGGACATTCTCCTTCAGGATTTTTTGGTAGACAGTAGAATTCATGGTTCCATCTATCACAGCAAGCCTTCCAGGTCCTGAAGCAGCAAAACAACCCCAGAGCATCACACTACCACCACCATATTTTACTGTTGGTATGATGTTCTTTTTCTGAAATGCTGTGTTCCTTTTACACCAGATGTAAGGGGACATTTGCCTTCCAAAAAGTTCAACTTTTGTCTCATCAGTCCACAAGGTATTTTCCCAAAAGTCTTGGCAATCATTGAGATGTTTCTTAGCAAAATTGAGACGAGCCCTAATGTTCTTTTTGCTTAACAGTGGTTTGCGTCTTGGAAATCTGCCATGCAGGCCGTTTTTGCCCAGTCTCTTTCTTATGGTGGAGTCGTGAACACTGACCTTAATTGAGGCAAGTGAGGCCTGCAGTTCTTTAGACGTTGTCCTGGGGTCTTTTGTGACCTCTCGGATGAGTCGTCTCTGCGCTCTTGGGGTAATTTTGGTTGGCCGGCCACTCCTGGGAAGGTTCACCACTGTTCCATGTTTTTGCCATTTGTGGATAATGGCTCTCACTGTGGTTCGCTGGAGTCCCAAAGCTTTAGAAATGGCTTTATAACCTTTACCAGACTGATAGATCTCAATTACTTCTGTTCTCATTTGTTCCTGAATTTCTTTGGATCTTGGCATGATGTCTAGCTTTTGAGGTGCTTTTGGTCTACTTCTCTGTGTCAGGCAGCTCCTATTTAAGTGATTTCTTGATTGAAACAGGTGTGGCAGTAATCAGGCCTGGGGGTGGCTACGGAAATTGAACTCAGGTGTGATACACCACAGTTAGGTTATTTTTTAACAAGGGGGCAATTACTTTTTCACACAGGGCCATGTAGGTTTGGATTTTTTTTCTCCCTAAATAATAAAAACCATCATTTAAAAACTGCATTTTGTGTTTACTTATGTTATATTTGACTAATGGTTAAATGTGTTTGATGATCAGAAACATTTTGTGTGACAAACATGCAAAAGAATAAGAAATCAGGAAGGGGGCAAATAGTTTTTCACACCACTGTATAGTAAATTAAACATCAATCTTAAAATGAAGTCTATGACGTTCTACTTTCATGACAAAGTAAACTACAAGAAATTAAACATCAATCTTAAAATGAAGTCTATGATGTTCTACTTTCATGACAAAGTAAACTACAAGATTAAAGTGGAAATTTTGAGATTAAAGTCGACATTTTGATACTGCTGATTTATGTGCAGTTGATTGTACTTCACAACAGGGTAAATGTAATAATTTCTGAAAGGAGAATGTGCCAAAAAAGTAAAATAACATGTTAGAAAACTTTATCTTTGATCCCATTTTTGTGAAGGGTTATGTTTTTAAGTGTCACTTTTATTAAAGCTGCCGTTTTCAAGTATTTGTTTTAGGGTAACATTGTATGAGTCATCAGCATGTTATGTTTTCTAGAAACATTGCGAGCAAAAAAAAAAATAGTAAAAATATTGATAATGCAAAAAAGCCATACAATATGAAGGCCAGTACTATTTTGTTTATAGTGATAGTTAGGTAACCACTTGATTAATATACCAGTATTTTAAAGCAGTTGCCAATTTTAGTATTTATATTGTTTTACGGGAAAAGGCAAAATTATATTGTCTACTTAAATAATTGAGGTACAGTAAAACCTTGATTATCCGTCAGAGGTCAGGACTGAAGCTGTGACGGATAAGAGAAAAGGCAGATGACAGAACAGTTACTTTAAAAATGATATGCTGTAGATTAGCGAATAGTCATATTTATTTACAAAGCAAAATAGAATATAGTATTAACAAAATTAATTAATTCATATAATATTGTAACAACCAGCGTAGTAAGGAAACACAACTCAGAGGTACTAGAGTTTTCTACGTTTTACTTGCAGTCTTCTTTCTGTAACAAATTGTACCCTGTCTTATACTCTATTATCTGGGTTACGGAGCACACCTCTAAAACAATAAAAGAAAGCTTTACCTACCAATCAGTTTATCTCCTGCCTCTCACGTTCATTTTTTCTGTATACTTCAAACACTCCTGCTTATTGTCTTTTGACTCTCTACTCAAAACCTCTTTCCTCCGCACCTTCCTATTTCTCCTAACTTCTGCTGTCACTCATCTCCTAACAGACGTGTCTGCCCCTTATAGCACAGAAGCCCTTCACCCAGTCCCATTACTTACAACATTCATTATACACTTTATGTTTCCCAACAGCACATCACAAGCTGTCTGCATGTCACAATATATTAACAAAACATAATACAGTGATCCCTCGCTATATCGCGCTTCGCCTTTCGCGGCTTCACTCTATCGCGGATTTTATATGTAAGCATATTTAAATATATATCGCGGATTTTTTGCTGGTTCGCGGATTACTGAGGACAATGGGTCTTTTAATTTCTGGTACATGCTTCCTCAGTTGGTTTGCCCAGTTGATTTTATACAAGGGACGCTATTGGCAGATGGCTGAGAAGCTACCCAACTTACTTTTCTCTTTCTCTCTCTCTTGCGCTTTCTCTGATCCTGACGTAGGGGGTGTGAGCAGGGGGGCTGTTCGCACACCTAGACGATACGGACGCTCGTCTAAAAATGCTGAAAGATTGTCTTCACGTTGCTACCTTCTGTGCAGCTGCTTAGTGAAGCGACATGCTGCACGGTGCTTCGCATACTTAAAAGCTCGAAGGGCACGTATTGATTTTTGCATGTTTGTTTTTCTCTGTCTCTCTCTCTCTCTCTCTCTCTCCCTGCTCCTGACGGAGGGGGTGTGAGCTGCCACCTTCAACAGCTTTGTGCCGCGGTGCTTCGCATACTTAAAAGCCATACAGCCCTATTGATTTGTTTGTTTTCTCTGTCTTTATGACAGTCTCTGCTCCTGACGCACACTCCTTTGAAGAGGAAGATATGTTTGCATTCTTTTAATTGTGAGACAGAACTGTCATCTCTGTCTTGTCATGGAGCACAGTTTAAACTTTTGAAAAAGAGACAAATGTTTGTTTGCAGTGTTTGAATAACGTTCCTGTCTCTCTACAACCTTCTGTGTTTCTGCGTAAATCTGTGACCCAAGCATGACAATATAAAAATAACCATATAAACATATGGTTTCTACTTCGCGGATTTTCTTATTTCGCGGGTGGCTCTGGAACGCAACCCCCGCGATGGAGGAGGGATTACTGTATAACAGAATTTAAAAAGAAAATTACAATGCAGGAGAGTTGTTCCAATGTGCAGAGCTCGCAGAGTACCGCACAGTAGTAGTAGTACAGTAATAGGTAGGCACTAGCATACACTTTATATATATATATATATATATATTTATTTACTTGGCCCTGACGGTTAATCGAGTGATGGATAATCGAGGTTTTACTATACTTTCAATAGAAAGCCATTGAATTGGATTTCTATTTTTGCAGTGGTATCGAGTAAACTTTCACTAGTATTGTAATTGAATGCAAAAATTCTTCCATCGTGATAGCCAGATATATATATGTAAACACGCACACATTCATTTTTTCAGTGTTTCAGATGTTGTTAAAGTTGGTTTACAAAGACCCACAGTAATCATTATGTGAATTATTTACTGTGTATCGCCTTTAAGTTTTTCAGAGGTTTTAATAAAATTCCTGTATTTACTTTGAAACAGAAAAATGTCACGACCAAGCAGTGTTTCTCCAAGGCCCACACCAGGTCAGTCCGGTCAGTCAACCTCTAGAGCAAAAGGGCTGAAGGATATCCGGATTGATGAAGAAGTTGAGATAGCTTTGAGTATTGCACTTGAAAGATTTCGATACAGTGATGAGAAAGGTAAATGTATTCTAAGCCTTAGCACACAGAATTGCTTTCAGAAATCTAATGAGGAGTTGAAATAATATTAAACTTTAGTGTTACATTTTTTTAATAAATTGAAAAGTACACTCAATACTACCTTTGTAATATTGTCTCATTACCAATATTGTTTTGCATTGAATGACTGTGAAATCATGTTACAGTAGTTTTTAATGGAATTCCTTCAGTAATTATTTAAATATGTTGCTGTAATTTTGTTAACTTTACTAGCCTTTTGAAATTTGGAAACAATTACAGCCTAACCAGAATTAATTATAAAATGTAATATATAACAAAATCTGTATTAGGCAGCACTGTTGAATTACAACATAAGATACAACAATGTTTCTGAAGTGATTCACTAATAATTTTCCATTTTCCCTATGTGTCATTCTTCTTTTTTTAATGTGGATTTAAAATTATGAATGCATAATTTGGATACTTTTTTCAGGGACACTAACAAAAAGTTAGAGATAAACTGCCTAAAATTTTGTTGTACAATGTCTCATTGCTACAATGACAATAAAGATTTTGATTTGATTGATTGATTTGGTTGTCAATTTAGAATTGTCCAGCCCTTTTTAATACAAACCTAGTGGTTTGTTACTTTCTTTTATGTTCATTACATTTAGAAAATTCCATCGTGAAATAAATAATCGTTTTGTGTGTGCTATTGTATTGTGTGAAGACAATTTTTGCCATCAACCACTATTTTAATCCTTCTTTATTGGTCTTGATTTTATGGAAGTAACAGAAAATACAGATGGTCATAGTACCACACAGCAGGTGATCTAGCAGGTTTTCACACTTCTGCAGTGAATGGTTCTTAATTATGATCCAACCTTTAGTTGAAAAAATGTGAAGCTCTTAATTTTCGATAGTGAATTGTTTCTAGAGCAGCCCAACTACTTAGATCTATTGCAATGCTCATCATGTCTAGTAGATGTTTACAGTGGTTGGTTCACTACCCTATTTGCACCAGTCTTTTCTCAATACATTTCTGATCTGCAGCTGAATGTAACTCTTTTTAGAGTGCTTGATACAGATTCAGCAGTTGGTGCACGACTTACATGTGTAAGAGGTGACTTCTTGGTATGGTTTAACAGATAATGGCTAGTGATATTGTATTACCGTAATTAGTTCTTCTATTTCACAGCTCCAAAGTCCTGAGTGCTGTTTTTGTGAAGGCTCTGCATCTGAAGTTCAAGTGTTTTGCTTTGTGCCATGTTTCTTTGCACATTCTAAAGATATATGTACCCTGAATGTGGTTGATGTCTCTGAACTGGCTTCATGTTAATGTTTGGAGATTTGCCCTTTTTGTCCTTTTGCTTTTTGTTCAATGCTAAATAGAAATTTTCAGTCATTCTGAGACTCTGTGTTAATAATCAGGTTCAGGAAATGAAAGAAATAATACAGGTACCTTGCACCTACGTACTATTGGACACATTTGATTAACTTCATCAACATCAATCAGAAATTTGGTGAAGCAGAATTAGAGTAATTCAGAAAGAGCTCAAGTAGTTTTTGTAGAACACAATAACCACATACAACTTTAAAACCAAATGTGTTATCATATTAGGCTTGCATAGTTGCAGTGGTTTAATTACACATATTTTTACAATAAACAAACATGAAAAATCAATGCTAGTAACCACTTTTAGCTCTGTGAAGTTTCTGCTACTACTAATACTAGAGTCTCAATATGGAGTCTTGTTAATGGATTATTATTAGTAATTAATTATATTACTTAAAATGTGTGCTTAAATATCTTCTCCCCTTTGCTGTTTTCTAAAATGTTTAGAAATGGAGTTCCCCTCTTCTTTTACAAGTATTGAAAGAGCCTATATTCATCGTCTTGCTCCATCCCTTGGTCTAATTTCCAAAAGTAAAGGGTGAGTTTTTGGCTTTGAGCATTGTAATGTTTTTTAAACTCATTTAAACAGCGTGCTTTAAAAACTTTTCCAAAGTGAATAAAATGTTTCCCAATAATATGCTCTTTTCGTTGTAGGAAAGGGGTGCACAGGTTCCTCACAGTAAAGAAAAAGGATGGATCAGAGGCATCTTGTTCAGTAATGAACTTTATCATTTCCCATAATTCAAGACACGTCATACGTAGTTTACTCCAAAGATTTCCTGTCACTAACAAAGAACGTACTGATCTTCTTCCTAAAACTGAACGTGGAAATTCTGCATCCATTGAAGCTGGTATTTCTGTTTTTCTAATTAATTTTTTGTTTACAATCAAACCAGTACATTATACAACAATTCACATCAGTGTTCCTCTCTACACCTGGAACAGTGTCAAGAAGACCAAAGTATATTAGAAATAGGTGTGTTTATTTTAATGACACACAGGGGAAAAGTAAACACTAAAGGCAGCAGAAGTATCAAAAGAAATTACAAAGTAACCAACTCATCCTCTGGGCCTTTCGAATCAGACATACTTCAATGTTTCTCTCATGGGGCCATTTGCCAAGATGTTCTCCTCCCAAATATTTTACACCAAAAGCTTAATTGTCACTTACTATCTTCCACACTGTCTTTAGTCTTGCTTCATCAATGAGCTTTTGCCTGAAATCTCTTCCTGTTTTTACTCTGAAACTATCTTGAGCATTCACTTCTGGAGTTGGCATATCCCTCTGTTTATGGATCACCAGGATTTGACTCTCTTATTGAGACCTGTTCTGTCAAAAAGACAGCTCCCATGTTGGGAGACTATTGCAGGCTTTCTCCTGGAGTTTCAAGTTCTGACTTTTTCTGATATTTTACTTCCATTGCACTACTCTTGATGCACTGTAGTGGTCCATGTCTGATCACAGTTGTGTTTTAAAAACCACTCCTGGCAGTTCCAGCATACATAGCCTACTTCGGTATCCCACTATTCATGATTACTTTGAACTGTTTGTACATATTTATATAATGATTTCTGAACTTGGCTGTGTGCTAACAGTTTTCAAAGAGAACAAATATTCATTCATTATGTGAAATGCTTAGAACACAGTTATATTAAACGAAGCATCTAACTGAATAATGTATCATATGGTAACAAAGCAATACTTCCCCTTTTTTTTAGAAAGTATCAGAGAAAAAAACAGAACAAGTGGAAGGCTGAACAATGGAATACCTCAAGTTCCTCCAATCAGAGGAGAGTCTGAAATTGATTGTTTTCGTTGTTCACTGCCAGTGTTTGAGAGACAAGAGGAAATAGTTAAAGTTGTAAAGGAAAACAGAGTGGTTTTAATAGTAGGTGAAACTGGATCTGGAAAAACAACTCAGGTTTGTTTTTTCTTTCCTATACTTTAAATATATGTAGTTATACTATTTATTTGTTTTATGTCATTCTGAACAGCTTGACATCATATTTTAAATATTCTAGAAAACCAACATGTTAATAATTTAAAGAGGCAAAGTGTTTTCCACTCTTTCTTTTTTTTAAATGTAAATTCTTAAAAGAATTATTTCAGTATATGGGGATATTTAACAGTTGCACATGTTGTAGTGTGGTTATCTTAAAGCTGTTTTGATTTAAGACCAAATGTGGTTTGTATGTAGTATAAAAATATTTTAGTTTGATAGGTGATATCCTAGGGTTATTGAGTCTATGGCTATGGTTGCGCTTTCAAATGACTCCAGTTAAGGTTATTTTATACTTATATCATTTTTGTTTAGGGGAACAGTTAACTTCATGCAAGCATGAATCAAATTTTGTAATTTAGAAATGAGTCATTGGTTTCCTACTTAAATGGTGTCACTTCAGAAAGCAGAAAAAATAACTTGATTCAGAATTATTAAATAAATAATATTTTTTTAAAAACATTTAATATGCTTTAATTGACAACAAAGAAAATAATGCTATTCACTTGTGACTCTTCACACCTAGAAAATACTGTAATAATACTAATAATCATCCACATGTTGACTTTTAAAGTAATTTTTCTGTCAATTCAGTCTTAAGCTAACATGAATGCAAGTTTGTGTTGAAAAAATTAATTTGAATATTTGAAGGGCTGTCATTCTCAAAGTTAGGGCAGTGGCAGACGTGAATGTGGAAAAATGGAATAACTTTCTTAGCAAGTGAATAATAAAATTTAGTGGTTTTAAGTGCATAACAAACAAATACCTGTTCTTGTTACAACCATGTAAGTAGGTTAGTCTTTTGCCTGGCGGAATAGAGGAATAGAATATTAAATTAAAAAAATTAGAAACAATAATGAGTTATTTGTATAGGCCAACACAAAAGAAGGACTGAATTCCATTCGGGATTATAATCAAAGTAACATATTGAGTGCTGCAGTGCTGTCATTGTGCTGCTGATAGTAGCTGGTGACATAAAACAAAAAATTACAGAAGCTGTAATTTCCAGATGAACAATTATTATAACCTATGTGATTATATGATTGTCAGGTGGGTATATCTAGGGCTTTCACATGAAAGAGTAATTGACTTTCAAATGTTTTATTAAAAAAATGTAGAGTCATTCAAGAAATCAAAGAGGAATTCATAATCTAGGCTCTTTGTGTATGTTATAAGGCATATGTGTCAAACTCAAGGCCCATCCGGCCTGGCATCCGATTATATCTGGCCCGCGAGATTATTTTCTATATCTTTTTTTAATGGCCTGGCGATATGAAATGCCGATAACACACAAACTACAAATCCCATAATACAGTGCGACAGCTGTCTTACCAAACAATAGGCTACCAGTGATCATTCTAGTGTCAATTACGTCAGATCAATCAAGCGTCTGTTGATGCATACAAGCCTAATTTCAAGTCAAAGCTATCCTGTAACAATGGCCAAGAGAAAAGTTGATTCTGAAAAGAGAGCCTTTCAAAACCGGTGGGAGGCTGAGTATATGTTTACTGACATTGCCGGTAAACCTGTGTGTCTTATTTGTGGAGGTAATGTGGCTGTAATTAAGGAATATAATCTAAGACGGCACTATAAGACAAAACATCAGGACAAGTTGAACAACCTGAATGCAAAGCAGAAGCTACAGAACGTAGAAGAGTTGAAGAGGAATCTGACATCACAGCAGACGTTTTTCAGCAAAGCAAAATCACAAAGTGAAGCTGCTGTGAAAGCAAGTTTTATTGTGGCAGAGGAGAATACCAAATCAGCCCGGCCATTTACTGAGGGAGAGTTTCTGAAGATCTGCATGATGAACGTGTGCGACATCTTGTGTCCAGACAAAAAGCAGGTGTTTGCAAATGTAAGCCATAGCAGAAATATGGTTGCTGGTCGGGTTTGTGAGATGGCCACTGATTTGAAAACACAGTTGATTGAAAGAGGCAAAGACTTTGTTGCATTCTCCATTGCTGTGGATGAAAGTACTGACACAATTGACACTGCACAACTGGCCATCTTCATCCGTGGCGTGGACTCCAGTTTGTGCGTGACAGAGGAAATATTGGACATTAAATCGATGCACGGGACAACGACAGGTAAAGACATTTTTGAAAACGTAAGTCAAAGTGTAACAGATAAAAGAAACTACCTTGGGACAAACTTGTTGGACTTACAACAGATGGAGCACCGGCGATGTGCGATGAAAAAAGTGGACTAATGGGAAGGATGCGGTTAAAGATGCAGAAGGAGAACTGTACTGGTGAATTGACAGCATATCACTGCATCATACACCAGGAAACGCTGTGCGGTAAAGTCCTAAAAATGGAACACGTAATGAGCACTGTAACGCAAACCGTAAACTTTATCAGAGCCAAAGGTTTAAATCACCGCCAATTCCAGTCTTTTTTGCAGGAAATAAATTCAGAGTTTGGCGACATCCCTTATCATACAGAGGTGCGTTGGCTAAGTCGGGGAAAAGTTCTCAATAGAATTTTTAAACTGGGCGAGGAAATCTGTCAGTTCATGGACAATAAAAGAAAAAACTCCACGGTTCCGTGAAAAGACTCCATGGTTCTGCAGGATGAAAAGTGGAAATGTGAGTTGGCGTTTCTGGCTGACATAACTGCTCATCTCAGCTTCTTAAACCTTCAGCTCCAAGGACGGGACCGCATGATCACTGATATGTATGATGCAGTGAAGGCATTTCAAGTGAAGCTGCGCTTATGGGAGACACAAATGCACCAATGCAGCTTGTCTCACTTTTCCTGTTGTCAAGTAATGTTGAACCAAGTCAACGCCACGGTGTTCCCAAATGTACACTTTGCTGATAAACTGAGCGCACTTTGCACTGAGTTTGCACGGCGCTTTGGTGACTTTGAAGCACAGAAAAGTTATTTCGACCTGCTTCGCAACCCATTTGCTGTCGACTGTACCTGTTCAGATTCTGATGGAGCTGATAGAGCTGCAGTGTAATGGGACACTAAAGGCAAAGTACGACACTGTGGGGCCCGCACAGTTAATTCGCTTCATTCCTGAAGCAATGCCCCAGCTTCGTCTACATGCGGCTCGAACCTTGTGTATGTTTGGTAGCACATATCTGTGTGAGAAGTTGTTCTCTGTGATGAAGATTAACAAAGCATCACACAGGAGTCGTCTCACTGATGAACACCTGCAGTCCATCCTGAGAATCTCCACAACACAGAACCTAACCCAAAACTTAAATGAACTTGTTGCCAAAAAAAGATGCCAAGCATCAAGCTCTGACAAAATGGCATAAGAGCATATAAAATGGAAATTTTGATTTGTTATTATTTTCACTTTTACTTAAGAGCACAATTTTTATCTATATTTTCAGTTTTTTTGCAGCATGTTAATATTTTGAATCTGTATAATTTTGACAGGTGATATTTGTATGAAGAGAAAATATTTTAAGTTATTTTAACTTATTTTAAGTTTATTTATTTTGGAATAATATTGTATCCTGTCTATTTCGATTCATATTTATGTTCAAAAAAACTTTTAGTTTTAGTCTGTAAATAAATAATAAATGTTCATCTTGTTCGGCCCTCGACCTAAAGTGTGCTTTGAGTTTTTGGCCCCCTGTGCAATTGAATTTGACACCCCAGTTATAAGGGTTATAATGCTGTGAACTTGTTCTGTTTTATTTGTTATACTTTCAGGTATCGAACACTGTCTCTCTAAAATTATTACAGTTCCATTTCAAATGTTCACCAGAAGAAATCTGAAAAACCATTAGCATCCCACCCATGTTTTTTAAAGAATTTATTTAGTTTTTTATTTGTTATTTGTTGTTTTTTCATTTTTCTATTGCATGTGAGTTCTGTTGCCGGATTTACACTGCCTGAGGGAGTCAAGGAACAGTATTGAGTACTTATAATTTGCCCTGAAATGAATGTGACAAGCGACTATTAAAAACTTATCTCTTTTTAAAGCATCTTGGATGTGGTACAGCTACACTGACAGTAACAACCAGCATTAATCTGTTGTTTTTTAGGCTGCTAGTTTTCCTTTAGTCTTGAAGAAAATGTAGTTGTAAGATTCATGTGCTATTTAAATGTTTATCTGTCATTTGTTATCTTTCTGGGTATTCATACAAATGTATTTTGTGTATATTGATATTTTTGTATATGTTTTTGATTAGTTTAATAATTAAAAAATAAATAATTAATTTCAAATAATAGCTTTAAATAATTTGAAATAAATTATTAAATAATTTTAAAATAATAATATTCATATTATTAAATAATTATTAATTAAATTATAACTGTTAAATAATTTCAAATTCTTCAGTGGTCATTATAGTATAGCATTACATTCAGTTGTTTTGTTCCTAAAAATTTTAAAAGGCTGTCTGTGAATCAGTTTATTAAAAAAAAATAATAATAAATGAAAGTTTTTCCTTTTTGTATACAAATTTTTCCATAGCTCCACTAAGTACATACTTCTCTGCTTTCATGTTTTTCTTTATTCACTTCTGCATGAAGTTGAAATCGACATTCAGATGTGATTATTTATATTTTGGAGACTTGTGTCATGGGTTTGTTGTTCTTTCATTCATTCATTCATTTAAGACTTTATTGAGTGACAATACAGTAATTAAATATTAGACCAACCTTGAAATGTAAGTAATTTGATTCTTCACTGTTTAGAATCATTCATAAAGGACAGTAGAAACACAATACATTTCTTTGTGTTGTTGAATTTAAGGAATTTCTGCATCTTTTTTATTCTAGATTTTAGGAGTTAATCCAGCAATAGAACAGTCACAGTGAGTTTGTGGCACCAAATATTGTGAAGCTCAGTCACGTATAAATACATTATTCACAGTGCAACTTCATGTTTTTTAAAATCCTGTGAAATTGCTTTTATTCACACCTTTACCAAGAGTATAGGAGTATAGGCAGAATTGTTGTACCATTGTAAATTACAAATTCTGAAACATATTCATAATGCATATGGTGTGCCATACATTTTATGTCTGATTGACAAAAACAGACACTTGATACAGATTGTTACACATAACAGTGTCATTAGAGAGATTTTAGAAAATCATAATATATAGGCTACAAAAGGAAACTACATGGATATATTGAGCATTGTAAATACTGGCATTGTTTTAATAATTTTACCAGACACACAAATTAAGTAGCAAAGTAAAAGTCTCAAAGGCCTTGCTTGTAGTTAATGTAATTATGTATTTTAAGTAAAGAATGAGGAAATGACAAGGAAAAATTGTGTCATCAGTTAAGTTCCTTTAACTGTATGCATGGCCTTCTGATAATAACACCTCTGTCTTATTAATTCAGTGACAATCAATTAGGTTTGACATCTATATTTAATTCTTCCTCAGTAACACAATTTTATTATTTATTATTTTATTATTTATATTTTTTTATTATTTTATTAAGTTTCTTTGTCAAATCAAGGTTAGTTTTTATATAAACTGATATAAATGATTCTGCTCTAGTAATGACTAACCAAAAAATTACTTTGTTGTGTGTAAAGATGGCAGTGTTTTTTGGAACACATCCTCTGTGTAATAGGTATCATTTTCACTGCTTCTGTGAACTATAGGGACTTTGTAATTCAAAAAACAAGTATAATTTGGGAAATCAGGTATTGTATTAAAGTTTTGTAATAGATAAAGCCCTATTTACTGTCTTGTCTTTTTCAACTACAACTCATCTACGACAATGTAATTATGGAGATTAAACTGTCACTGTCCTATAGTGCTTTGGTTTTAAAGCTAAGGCAAAACCATTTGTGTTATTTTCTACAGATTCCACAGTTTCTCCTTGATGATTCCTTTAAGAATGGCATTCCATGTAGAATATTTTGCACTCAGCCAAGAAGGCTTGCTGCTATTGCTGTGGCGGAAAGAGTTGCAGCTGAAAGAGGAGAAAAAATTGGGCAGACTGTTGGATATCAAATTCGGCTGGAAAGCAGGTACAGGTTCCAGAATTTCCTTCATTTTCTTAAACTGTCTGGCATGATTTTGGTTGAGTTTGAAGGCAAAAATATTTTGTTTTTTCATTTTTTTGGCTAATGCTGAAATCCTATATGTTTTTATCAAAGCCAAAAGTGAGCTATGTACACTTTCAATTTTAAATAAGATTTTAAAAATTGATAGCCAGCAAACAAACACATAGACAAACAAACTCAGTGTAGTTTTATATTATAAAGGGAAACTTAATCACCTCATTGTTATTATTTGATGTAAATGTAAGTTAAAAATATATTTATCAGAACAGAGCTGTTGGCATGAGCAATAGAATTAACTGTTTTAATTTTGCAGTGCCAGTATTTGTGGAGGGCACTTTAGTATTATGAAGTCATGCACATTTTACAATGATTGATAATGCATTTAGCTACATATATTACTTTTTTTTTAAACCCAACATGGTGATTCAGTATTTATCGTTGCTTCCTTATAGCTCCAGAGTCATGGGTTTAACCCCAACACTGCATTTGAGGACTTTGTGTGTCCTCACTATATATGAATGGGTTTTTCTCTTCATGGTGCATGTTTTCTCCCACACCCCAAAGACACACATTATGTTAATTTGGCAAGTATAAATTGGCTGAATATGAGAGCAGGGTGAAACTGAGTATGCTCTGTACTGGACTGTATTTACTATTGTACCCTGTACTGAGATAGACACCAGCACCCTGTGACCCTGAACAAATAAGGGGGTTAGAAAATGGATTTCCGTTTTGGCTGTTTCAACAACTTTATCTGTATTATGTTTAACTGAATACAATCACCATTTGGTTGTTATATTAGATTGTCATTTTTGAATTAACTCAGTATTGTGAATGTATGTACCCTGTTCTCTGAGTTAGGATGGGTTTCATGTCTCTAGAAAATATCACTTAAGTGCTATTTTGGAAACGCCTTAAAATTTGAGATACCTAAACATCATGGCAAAGTCCAGTACTTTTAGAACAAGGTTCTTTGCACAGACAAGGTAAAGATGGAGTTAATTGGCCACAGTTCCAGAAGATATCTTGGGCGAAAACCAAAAACAGCATTTGACCAGAAGAATCTGGTCAACTGTAAGGCATGATGGTGGAAAATGTTATAGATTGGGGATGGTTTGATGCTTCAGGGCCTAGGCAGCTCACTATCATAGAAACCACTATGAATTCTTCATTCTACCAGAGATTGGTCGAGGATAATGCAAGACTATTTGTCAGATTGTTAAAACTCTACCAAAAATGAACCTTGCAACATGACGATAACCCTAAACATACCAGAAAATACACCAGAGAATGACTGAAAATAAGGAAATGGAGAGCTCTGAAGCCAAATAAAAGTCAGGATCTGAAACCCATCAAGATGTTGTGGAGGATTTGAAATGGGCTCTGCAGGCAGGACACCCCTCAAACATCCATATTACTAACCGAGAATGGTAAACCGGAAGGCACGGACCCAGGTACACGGCGATAGACGCAGGAGACATAGTGCGCAGGCGCCTACAGCACACAGAAAAGAGGATTCTGCACTGCACCCCAGAGTCAAACGGAAGACACTACGGGGTCCACAAAGATAGTATGGAAGGCGCGAGAAAGTATGAAAAGCGCATGCGCCTGCACGCGCTTCTGAACTAAACGTCCACACTACACAGCATGGTCCGGGTAATAAGAATAAACAAACTCTCCGTATTAAACGTTTGGCATCCTCACACGTCCAAACCGTATAGCATATGTGAATCACATTACAGTGATGCATTATTAACAGTACAACCACAGAAAACGCTCCGTATTAACAGTAAGTGCAATTATCCATATTACTAACGGTAGACAACGGATAACTAATGGAGTCAGGGTCACAGCTCCAAAACGATTCAGCTCAACTAACGGAGCTACAAAAACGAGCCCGCATGGACAAATACAATGAACATAGACGCCTACAACGCGCATCTGAAACTGCGGAAGCAAAGCAGGCACGGGTTCAAAACGAAACACCACAACTGACGGAGATACACACACGAGCCCGCCTGGATAAAATCATTGAACGCAGGCGCCTACGACGTGCGTCTGAAATGCCGCAAGCAAAGCAGGCATGGCTCCAAAACGAAAGAGCTCGACTAATGGGGCTACAAACACGAGCCCGCCTGTATAAAAACAATGAACTCAGGCGCCTACAACGCGCTTCTCAAACAACGCAACCAAAGAAGTCACGGCTCCAAAACGAAACATCTCAACTGACAGACATACAGAAACGAGCCCGCCTGAATACAATTAATGAACGCAGGCGCCTACAACGCGACTCAAACAGCAGAGGCAATACATAAATGGCAAAGAAAGGAACGACAAACAGCCGCTAAACAATTCCGCCAATTAGCTGACAACGCATTCTGTAATGAGTCCACTATTAATGAACATTCATTAGGATTAATGAATATCATTTGCTGTCATTGTCATTCACTTAACTTCCCTGAAGAAACAACTGGCACTACAACTAATGAGTTTACACGTTGTTGTCAAAAGGGTCAGGTTAGACTGCCTCCTTTAGATGACTTTCCTGAATATCTACGGAAGCTTCTAACTAACAATGTACCCGAAAGTAAAAACTTTATGGACTGCATTGGATCCTACAATAGTTCATTTCCTTTTGCATCTACCGGGGTAAATATCAGGCCACCAGCTGGCAATGGTACAAAAGTACTTACAGGATCACATTCTAACAATACTGTTTTGATTCCTACAGTTGACGTTCCAAGTTCTTACCTGGAATTACCTTTTACACTTAAACGACGCCAATTTCTCATTAAACCTGCATTTGCCATGACGATCAACAAATCCCAAGGACAAACCACGGACAGAGTTGGCATATACCTCTCTGAGCCTGTACTTGGACATGGCCAACTTTATGTAGCCTTCTCAAGAGTTCGGCGTTCATCTGACATTAAAGTTAAAGTTGTAGATACTCAATACCAAGGAAAACTCATTCAAGGACAGCACACCATCTTTACTACAAATGTTGTGTATAAAGAAATATTCAAATATATCTTTCTAATGTGTCATGCTATGGGTTCTTTACTTCCTTTGTTCGTCATCTACACCTTTACACTCCAATATATCTCATACATACATCAATGTATTCAGGTTACCCAACACCAGGGGTTGGCGAGCGAAGCGAGCAGGGGGCGAAGCCCCCTAGTCACACAGCTAAAAGAATTCTACATGGTGGAAAATGTTCTCACACTCTGTCAGAGACTGGTAGACAGTTACAGGAAACACCTACTTGTTTCTGGCAAGTGGAGCTATACACCAACTATTAAATCTAAGGGTGCATATACTTTTTTCAAAGATTGAAATGACACCTGTTATTTTTTTTTTTGACTACCTTATTTCAGTGTCAAATTTTCATTGTATTGTTCTTCAATTATGTCACCATTATCTAAAGATACTGTTTTAATTAAGATTAAATCTTGTTATGTCCACATATCAGCCAAGTAAAATAACTTTCCACTAGTCTCTGACTTTGACTCTGAAAAATGTGACCATTCCTTCAGTTGCAAGACGTTTGTGGATTTTTTGCATATACTGTTCATTTCAATTCCCTTGGTTTGGACATGAGCAGAGGAGAGATGCTGGGTGTATTGGGAAAAGGATGTTAAAGACAGATCTGCTAGGCAAAAGGAAAAGAGGAAGGCCTAAGAGAAGGTTTATGGATATGGTGAGAGAGGACATGCAGGTGATGGGTGTGACAGAGCAAGATGCAGAAGACAGGAAGATATGGAAAAAGATGATCTGCTGTGGCAACCCCTAAAGGGAGCAGCCAAAAGAAGAAGAAGACTGTTCTTTTCAATTCCCCCCTCCCATCCCAAACATTTCAATTGGATTCAAATTAGTCCATAAATGTACATTTCGTCTTTTTGAGGTATTTCTTGGTGGATTTGCTAGTGTCCTTAAGAATATTATTATGTTGAAAAGTCTATTTCTGGTATAACTTCAACTTTTGGGCAGATGGTCTCTTATTCTCCTCAAGCACATTTTGATATGATACAGAATTCACCACCACTGTGCTTCACAGTTGGTATTAGATTCTTCTGAAATGCTGCCTTAGTTTGCACCAAACATGTCTACTGTTACTGTGGCCAAACAACTGTTTTCTTTAGTTCATCTTTCCCCAGCGCATTGTTCCAGAAGGTGTGGTCTTTGCCTGTTTTTTCAGTAGCACACTGTAGCTTTGCTGTAATGTTAATTTTGGACAGCTAAGGCTTTTTTCCTGGAACTCCTAGCTTGCAGGTCAAATTTGTTCAGTCTCTTTCTAAATATACAGTAGATACATGCACCGTTACAACAACTTTTGCAATATATTTATGAAACCCTTTGCAGAGTGACATTGGAGCATTTATTTAAAAGAAATCCAACTATTTTCTTAACCCACCCACTAGTCATTTTGCTACATCTGTTAATAAAAAAGGGGTACTCCTAGAAGTAAGACAAAAAACAAGCCTGGACACACTGCTAGATATATAATACTGTAGTAGAATTAATATATTTTATAGATGTCTGATATGATTTATTTAAGATTCATTGTTAACCATATGAGCAAACCTTTTTGTATCATATTAAGTTGTATTTAATGTATAGTGTTGTAGTCTTTGTCTGTTGTTGCTAGCCGGAATGATGCATCCAAGAGCCCTGTACTGTACAAATGACAAATAACTTAACATTAGGTTTAGAAACTCCTGAATATTGGTTTCTTGTATTTGTTTTTTTGAAGTTATGTGTTGTACTATATGTTAGTGTATTGGCTAGGTTAACTTTGTGCATGTAGGTATTAATGTGTCCTATAGTGGACTGGTGCCCCATTCAGGGTTAGTGCCTGGTTTATTTAGATACTGGCAAGGTAGGTTACATCTTCCTGATGCCTTGTATCTGAATATGTTTGATCAACTGTTTCTGACAAATACTATGTCCAAGACATTCTAATTAAACCATAGACCCTAAAGGGAATATAGTGCACCACACTCAAGTTTCCATTTGTTAGTGTAACTGTTTTAACACTAGAATTACCAGAGCCTACTTCCATCCCACCTTAAATCGCTTCTTAAATCCGTTCGCACCTCTCCGCCAGGGTCTTTTGTCTTCTTGTGCAGATAAAAACAAGCTGCAAGCAGCTGGCTATTCCATCCCCCAGCTGACTTAGAACGTGCATGAACTTCTCCCAGCTCATGCCTTGATTGATTATCTGGGAGTGAAGTGGAGTTTTAGAGTGGAAATAATAGATTGTTATTTGGAACACATGCATTTCATGTGTGTTCTGTTTCTACAGTAATTTGTGTAAACACATTTTTAAAACAGAAACGTTTTTCATATTCTAGGAGTAAATGACAAAATGTAGTCATAAAATATAATGTATGAAGCCTGAAGTCCAAATATAAAAGAAACACTTTCACAAAAGGTACAAATATAACGGAACAAGTGCACTTTTATTCAAAAATATAGCTGCAGAAAAAAAAAGCCGCCTTAGTGTGCGACATTGGCACACATTTACTACGACTGCCGCCGTGGCGCAACAGTATCAGTTGCTGACTGAGAATCAAAAGGTCACGAGTTCGATCCTGCACGACTCCCTTTTGAGAAGTGAGTTGCTCTTATTCTTACTATTTTAGAATAAAAACATACATTTGACTTCAGTCTGTAATAGCCGCTGTAATTTATAATACTTGTAAAGGTTAGCTTTGGTTTTTTTTATTTTTTTTATTCACTTTTCATTCTCTCAGTCACGTTCAGGATTCCCGCCCCCCCCCCCCCATTTGAAACTGCTGTTTTCACATAAAGACTCGCTAGAGCTCTACAGTGTATCATGATACATACTATCACCCCCCCACCCAGGGATCTGACACACAAACGTTGGTGAATCTGCCTTCTTCGTATCTCACCGTCGCTTGATTTTCTTTTTATCAAGTTATGGTTCATGATGTCAAAAAAAAAACCCAGAGACACAGGTATGTATGATAAGTTTTCCCAGCTCATGCCTTGTTTGATTATCTGGGAGTGTCTGAACTGCTGGAGTTTTAGAGTGGAAATAATAGATCGTTATTTGGAACACACGCATTTCATGCGTGTTCTGTTTCTACAGTAATCTGTGTAAATACATTGTTAAAACAGAAACTTTTTCATATTTTAGTAATAAATGTTACAAAATGTAGGCATAAACTATATAATGTGTGAAGCCTGAAGTCCAAAGATCAAAAAAACACTTACAAAAGGTTCAAGAACAGTACAACACCTTCTGTGGCGTAACGCTAAGATTTGCTGACTCAGAACGCAGCAGCCCTGCCGTGCCTCTGAGATCCGAGTTTGATTCCCCACTGGGGAAAAAGTGTAATTTTTTTTTTCTTTTTAACCTTAAACGGACATAAAATTTATAAATTGGTATGCACTGTAAATCGTTAAGTTTAAAATGTTGATCGTGGTTATTTCTGTTGATTAATTCATGCTTTTTACTTAGAGTCAGAACAGGAGCTTATTCAGCTTCTGATCTGACTCTAACAGCACCAGTATAAATTCATACCCGATCTGACGCTGTTCGTTTTCAAATAATATTGCATTACTTCGACGATGTTTTCTGATTGGTACTATTCGCGTCATAAAATGATTTCTTCAAAACGTCACATATATTTGTCTCTTTCTTTTTTTAAAATGTGTGTTGATCACCACCAGCATGTTGTAGCACACAGCAACTGGCCACCTGCATGTTCTTGCGCATATTGAATAAGCGCACTGAATAAGACAGCACTATATGCAATCATCAGATTCAAATGTTAACAGTTCACACATACACAAGGATCGTTTTTCCTACATTTACAACGTGTGTACCTGTATGTTTATATGGTTATTTTTATATTGTCACGCTTGGGTCACAGATTTGCACAGAAACACACAAGGTTATAGAGAGACAAGAACTTTATTCAAACACTGCAAACAAACATTAGTCTCTTTTTCAAAAGTTTAAACGTGCTCCATGACAAGACAGAGATGACAGTTCCGTCTCACAATTAAAAGAATGCAAACATATCTACCTCTTCAAAGGAGTGCACATCAGGAGCAGAGAATGTCAGAGAGAGACAGAGAGAAAAGCAAACAATCAAAAATCAATAGGTGCTGTTTGGGCTTTTAAGTATGAATATCAGAGAGAGAGAGAGAAAAGCAAACAATCAAGAACCGATAGGTGCTGTTCGAGCTTTTTTACGTATGCAAAGCACCATGCGGGAAGCATATTGCTTGACAAAGCAGCCGCAAGTAAGCCCAGCAAGGAAGGGAGCAATGTGAAGGTAGTCTTTCAGCAGTTTTTAGACGAGCGTCCGTATCCTCTAGCAGTGCGAACAGCCCCCCTGCTCACACACCTCTGTCTGGAGCAGAGAATGTCAGAGCGAGAGAGAGACAGAAAAGCAAACAAATCAAAAATCAATAGGTGCTGTTTGGGCTTTTAAGTGTGCGAAGCACCGTGCGGGAAGCATATCGCACAAGAAAGTAACAAGTAAGCCCAGCAAGGAAGGGAGCAATGTGAAGGTAGTCTTTCAGCATTTTTTGAGGAGCGTCCGTATCCTCTAGGAGTGCGAACAGCCCCCCTGCTCACAATATATTTGAGGAGTTTTATTTAATACATAATACGTGCTCTGATTGGGTAACTTCTCAGCCATCTGCCAATAGCGTCCCTTGTATGAAATCAACTGGGCAAACCAACTGAGGAAGCATGTACCAGAAATTAAAAGACCCATTGTCCACTGAAACCCACGAACCAGCGAAAAATCTGAGATATATATTTAAATATGGGGCGGCACAGTGGTGCAGTGGTTGCGCTGCTGCCTC
The DNA here is from genome assembly GCF_900747795.2 of Erpetoichthys calabaricus. Taxonomy (NCBI): domain Eukaryota; kingdom Metazoa; phylum Chordata; class Cladistia; order Polypteriformes; family Polypteridae; genus Erpetoichthys; species Erpetoichthys calabaricus. The sequence continues at coordinate 118,001,258 of NC_041400.2, read as the reverse complement.
GCAGTTAGGACACCAGGGTTCGCTTCCCGGGTCCTCCCTGCGTGGAGTTTGCATGTTCTCCCCGTGTCTGCGTGGGTTTCCTCCGGGCACTCCGGTTTCCTCCCACAGTCCAAAGACATTCAGGTTAGGTGGATTAGCGATTCTAAACTGTCCCTAGTGTGTGCTTGGTGTGTGGGTGTATTTGTGTGTGTCCTGCGGTGGGTTGGCACACTGCCCGGGATTGGTTTCTGCCTTGTGCCCAGTGTTGGCTGGGATTGGCTCCAGCAGACCCCCGTTACCCTGTGTTCGGATTCAGCGGGTTGGAAAATGGATGGATGGATTTTTAAATATGCTTACATATAAAATCCGCGATAGAGTGAAGCCGCGAAAGTCAAAGTGCGATATAGCGAGGGATTACTGTAATCAATACATCCTTCAACACTGGGTTCGTGCCAGTCACTTTTAAAATCGCTTCTGTAACCCCCATGTTAAAAAAGTCTGGTCTTGATGGTGACGATCTTAACAATTTTCGGCCTATTTCCCACTTACCTTTTCTGTCAAAAGTTCTTGAGCGTGTTGTAGCCTCCCAGCTCACCAATTACTTAACCTCTAATAATTTGATGGAACCCTTTCAGTCTGGTTTCAGGGTGCAGCACAGCTGTGAAACTGCTCTTCTTCGGGTAACCAATGATTTACTTATGGAAGCAGACTCTGGACAAACCAGCATATTAATTCTGTTAGACCTCAGTGCAGCATTTGACACGGTCAGACATGACATTCTACTGTCCAGAATGATGAACATGCTGGGTATCTCTGGCACTGCCCTCCAGTAGTTCAAGTCCTATCTGACTGATAGGGAGAGTAGTCTTGGCAACAGCAGATCCAGCTCAGCGCCAATCACACAAGGATGAGTTCCTCAGGGCTCTGTCCTCGGCCCTCTTCTCTTCTGTATTTATATGCTTCCCCTTGGCCATATTATTTGTAGCTATGGATGGGGTTATCATTTTTATGCAGATGACATTTAACTCTATTTCAATGTCAAAAGTGCAACTTCATCAGAGTTTTCTCAGCTTACAGCCAGGAGCATAATTCTTTAAAATTAAATTGCAACAAAACCGAACTCCTGCAAATTGGCACTAAAGCACTATGTAAGAAAATTATCTCCTTTTCAGTCCCTCTTGACAGTGATCTCATCAGACCTTCTGATGCCAGGTGTCATTTTTGATTCTTCCCTTTCTTACTCTGCCCACATAAACCACATTAAGAAACTTTCCTACTTTCACCTCCGTAACATATCCCGTGTTCGCTCATTCCTCTCCTTTTATAATGCTGAGAAACTTGTCCATGCTTTTATCACATCCCGCATCGATTATTGTAACTCGCTGCTGGTAGGTGCCCCTTCTAATCTTATATCACATCTCCAGTTGATTCATAAGTCTGCTACAAGAGTCCTTGCACGAATCAGTAACAGTGAGCACATCACACCCATCCTGCTTCACCTTCACTGGCTCCCTGTGTCTTACCGGATTGAATATAAAATTCTGTTAATAACCTACAAAGCTTTAAATGGCCTTGCACCGGACTACATCAGTGACCTTCTAAATCACTATGCTTCTGTTCGCCTACTAAGGTCATCTGATTCTGGTAGTCTTGTTGTGCTTCACACTAACCTGCACTCTATGGGTGACAGGGCCTTCAGCTGCATAAAACCCAGACTTTGGAATGACATCCCGAAATTAATTAGGTCAGCTGACTCCATTCATTCTTTTAAAAAACAACTTAAAACTCATCTATTTAGGAAGGCCTTTAACTTAACTTAACATTCTGCCCTTTCTTTCAGTTTACCTCTCTGTCCAGGTGCTCAGGATAATTTGTATATCTGTTATATCACAAATTAGGTTATTTGTTAGTTTTTCTTTTAGTATTGAATTTACTATTTTACTCTGGTTTATTGTCCTTTATTCTATTTAATGCTTTGTTATCTGTTTTATTGTTCTATTCAGGAAAACATTTGTATCCAATGTTACTTATACCCTGCTGTTTTTATTTCTAAGACTCTGTGAAGCGCAGTGAGCATGGGAAAGACACTATATAAATAAAATGCATTATTATTTATTATTATTAGTAAAAGAACAGCATTAGTAGTAACAATAAAAGATGCCTAGTGCACATTAACAATACAATTCACTGTTAAACAGCTTTAAGCAGTATTGCTTATTCTATTTTTTAAAACCAAGTACATAAGGGTTCAAATTAATACTGAAAATGCATTATTAATGCTCTGATATAGCAGAAATAAAGTTACTAGTTTAAGTGTGCTGTGGAATAATTTACATCTCCCAACTCTTCAGCTGATTTATCTGGTTAAGAGTTAAGTGAAGCTGATGCCTATGTAGTTGCACAAGCTTTAATTAAACATCATGTTGGTCTTAGGGTGGAAGTTATCACTCACTGCGGAACAATTCAAGTCTCTTTAATCTGTGTATCTTTGAAATAGGGGTTGGAAGTAAAGGTAAAAACTGATTCCCATACTTACAGAGATTGGGTCGAGATTTCAACCCAAGTTTCTGAAATTGTGAAGTAGCAGAGCTCACCATTGACATTACCTACATTTCAGTAGTCACTAACACAACTAATGGTGTTTAAAACCTAATGTCTTTTTAAATGTGCATTCAGTCCTTGTGTGTTATATGTTCTAATGTGTTGTATTTGGTTTTGTTATTTGTTGATGATAACAATGTCATAACACCGAACGTTCTACCAATCCATCATCCATCCATCCATTTTCCAAAAAAAAAAAAAAAATGTGTTTTTATTATTGGTGCCAGTTTTACCTAAAATGTGATTGGATTATTATACGGTATATTATAATAGGACAGGGCCTTTAAATTCTTTTTTTATTTTCCTTGTATAAAATTGTGTCATATTACAAATATATCTTGACATTATTTTCTTGATAATTTCCTTTTCATTGTCCCTAGTGTGTGCTTGGTGTGTGTGTGTGTGTGTGTGTGTGCGTGTGCCCTGCAGTGGGCTGGCGCCCTGCCCGGGGTTTGTTCCCTGCCTTGCGCCATGTGTTGGTTGGGATTGGCTCCAGCAGACCCCCGTGACCCTGTAGTTAGGATATAGCGGGTTGGATAATGGATGGATGGATGGATGTTGAATTTTTGCTTGAAACTCAGGCCTTCACAACTTTGAAAAATGTTGAATTACTATTTACACATGCAAAAACAATATTGCACCATCCAAAGAAGTTGGCAAGTCTCCTTTACCAAACTGCAGATATGAAAATAAAGTTTAAAAGTATTGAAGAATTGACTGTGTTATAAATCTTTTTTTAAAATCTGATTATAAAATTCAATTAGTATAATCAGGTTTCTGACCAAAATAAAATTCAGTTAATGCAAAACAACACTGTCTGGTTCCAGCTACCAGTGCCACTTAACATCATTTCTACTGTATATATCTTTCTTAAGAAAAAAAAAATTGTTAAACAGTTTAAAAATAATACATTATAGTGTCTGGATTGTGGCTTAGTGCCTTACATTTCTTGCAGTGCTTTTTCTTAAATTGGAATGATATGTTCAGGAAACTGGGTTTTGAAAAATATATCTTGGAGCTCTGTATCTGACTCATGCTGTAATAGGATTTGACAGTAAATAGGCTGGCAAGTGTGTTTGTAATACTAATATTAAAGAGGGTTTATGTTTAAATGTCTTTTTATGATTTCAGAGTTTCTCCAAAGACGTTGCTTACCTTCTGTACTAGTGGAGTTCTGCTTCGAACACTGATGGCAGGAGATGCCTCATTTTCAACTGTTACTCATGTTATTGTGGTATGAAACATTTAAATATTCTACATTGTCCAGGACTTTTATTAAATTACATTTCTGACATTGGTACAGCCGTTAGCTGTGAAAATGGTTATCATCTTCAGTTGATTTAAGCATTGCCTTAAACTTGCACTTTTTTTGGTGACTTATTGATGAAGTAGCTGTTCTACCAGCCATCATCCTGAAGAGTAATAAAATATATTTTACAGCATAAAATAAATAGAAAACAGATACGACACTCATGACAACCTGAGTGAAATGAATTGTTTAGTGTTATTTAGCATCTAGTGCCTCCAAGCTTATTATGCACTTTTTTTGTAAGAGATCAAGATTGCAAAATCCATCCATCCATTATCCAACCTGCTATATCCTAACTACAGGGTCACGGGGGTCTGCTGGAGCCAATCCCAGCCAACACAGGGCGCAAAGCAGGAAACAAACCTCGGGCAGGGCGCCAGCCCACCGCAGAGATTGCAAAATTTTACTGTGAAATTAAGTGCAAGATTTAGAGAAATAGAAGAAATACAGCGACAAAGAACAATTTGTAGAACAGACTTAATAAGAATTATGTCAGTAGTTTAGTGGAATGCACCACAGTCGTAAGGTACAACTTAATGACTGATAGATAAATGAGGGTTGAGTAGCACCAGTTCTAAGCAGCACTCCTAGTGGATGCCCATAAAGTGTTCATACCCTCTCACTAAAGAAGATTTAAAAAGACTTTTGCTACCCAGGCTCAAGCACGGATATTATCACAAATGGGTAATTTGCTAGCTTATGATTTGCCCTAGTGAAAAATTAAATAAGATCTTTTTTGTCTTAAAATGAGCATTCAGAAAAGGGGGGACAGATGTTTGATATGATCAGCCATTAAACAGTTATTGAACTGGAAATGTAAAATTCTCAGTAATTATTGTGGTCAACATAAATACTGAAAGTCTGTTGCTTTATTAAGCAATCATTTCTAATTGCGTTTATATCATATTGTGTTCTGGAGATATTGAGGTTAAAAACGCAATGGTCCAATGAAAATAGCTTTTAGCGAAGTTGTCTTAGTTTATTTTTTTTCTATATATTTACATGTAGAAAATGTAACATTTTATTAGCCTATGGTCTAAGTTAAGATTAAATCAGACTTGAAAGTTTTATAGAAATAGGTGGAGTGGTTTTTGTATGATGCTAGAACAGGCAGACAAGACAGAAATGCAATTTTATATATTTATGATATACAGTAAAATAGTTAGTTTTTCAGAATTATTTATTTATTTATATATATTTATTGTATTCTGGATGTAAAATATGTACAGCATATATTATAGAAGAAAAACAAAAACATGCCAAATTCTCATTAGATTTTTAATATATAATTACCTATTATTTTTGAGTATTGTAATCCTTTAATATTTTTGTTTTCAATGTTCTAGGATGAAGTACATGAGAGAGATGGGCTAACTGACTTCCTGCTTACCAAGATGAGAGATTTATTACAGAAGCATCATTCTTTAAAGCTAATCCTGTCTAGTGCTGCCCTTGATGTTAGCCTTTTTAAAAGATACTTTGTGTCTTGTCCAGTTATTTATAGTAAGTATTACTTGGTACATTGTTTTTAATATTTATAGACCTCTTATTAGGGTAATGTTATTGAATATTAACTTGGAGATCTATAACAGGTTTTAACCTAGAACTCAGTAATTTAACATAATTTGCAGTCAATTTCAGAAATTCTTAAAAAAGTTAATTTTAAAATAATTGTCACCTTAGCTGGCTAAGCATGGTGTTCTGTTATATAATTTGTATTCAGTAATTGTCGTTTACTTATGGCTGAACTTAGGAACATTTTGAAAATTGTTAAATCGTCGCTAATGATTTGCATTTCATAAATAAATGATCAAGTAGTTTTATAGAACAGACCATTTTGAATAATTTTAGTATATGCCATACTTATTACTATAGCAGCAAGAAAAAATATATGCATCCTTTGGAATTACCTGAATTTATGCATTAATTTCTCATAAAATTGTGGGGTGATCTTCAACCAAGTAACAGTAATAGACGAATAGTCACATCCATTGATTACAATTCCTGATTCTAAGTAGTGTTTGGAAAGGTCATTAGCTTAGAGGTTCACATACCTTTTCCAACATACATTGTTAATGATTAAACAATGTGTTCAGTATTGACAATTAGTTCAGATGTTTATGAATCTTAGTTCTACTACTATTTTTAATTATATAGAGTATGAAGCATATTGTGTGTTTCTCAAATTTATCTCATGATATAGAGTTTTCACATTTTTGATGAGAAAGTGGAACATGCTGGACCTTTTTGGAATTAATATTATCTTTTTATAATGAAGTTTAATGAGAATATAACTATTTAAAGTTTGTCTGACTGCTATTTGATCTAATTATGATTTCTGATTATCATATGAAGATATATAAAACAGATATGTGCAACAGAGTGGATATTTATAGTGCAGATATACAGGAAATACATAATGTATGAAGTAAAACTGCATTTGAAATGTTCACAACTTTTACTTATTCTTCTTCCTCTTCATCTTTTCCCATTTCTATGGGGGATCCATCCTTCTCAATACAGCTCAGTCCTGCACCTTGTCCCCAGTCAGACCCTTTTCTTTCAAATCTTCTTTTTACTTTATTCATCCACCTCCGCTTTGGCTTCCTTTGCTTAAACTTCCCTTGTACTTCCAATCCCATCATTCCTTGCTCACATATTCATTGTCTCTCCTCATCACATGTCCATACCACTTCCACCTACTTTCCTATACTTTATTACATAACTCTTAATTTTCTTGTACCTTTGATTGTCTAATTTCTTACTCTGTTCTTTTTTGTAACTCCACACATCCATCTCAACATTCTCTTTTCTGACACATCTACCTTCTTCTCTTGCGCTTCCTTTGCTACCTATGTCTTAGCTGCATGCATCATTGCTGGTATTACCACTGTCTTAAAAACCTTATCTTTAACCTTCATCTTAATTCTTATATCACACAATACTTGTGATACCTTCTACCAATTGTTCCATGCACACTGCACTAAATTGGTAATCTCTACATGTAATTTTCTATCTTGGGCTACCACTTATCTTAGATATTTAAATGTATCCACTTTCCCTGCTGGCTAACCTCTGCATCCTGATTATGATTAAACCAAATTAATTAATCATTAGACAACCTTTACTTATTACACATTAGTGTGATGTTCTTTTCCTTTTAATGTTCTGACTTTAGATGCAGATCTTCCAAACTGTATCCAAACTGTCTTATCCATTGGACACATGTATAGAACATGTTTGTCATCGTGGAAATTATTGAAGAAGAGTGTGTACTTATAAAATGTATATTTACAAATTTAATGATATAAGTAATATCTGAATTGGAAAATATCAAAGTTTTTTTGTTTATTATATGAAAACCATCAAATGTAAAAATATTACATATTTTATGGGTTTTTTTGCCTAAGCTTAAGTATAAGTAATACAGGTCGAGCATTTATAATCGGAAGTCCTCAAAAGTCCAAAACTTTGAGTGCCGACATGATGCCACAAGTGGAAAACCTCATGGTGTTTCGGGAGGCAGGATGAGCAGTGCGATATCACGGCAGTTCAAAAAAGGTGTTGCGCGGCACCTGCACAGCTAAGAAGGACTATAGGCTCTGACGTGCAGGATTATTAAAATTATTATGTAAAATTTCCTTCAGGCTATAGGCATAGGGTGTAAATGAAACTTACATAAATTTTGTGTTTAGACTTGGGTCTATTCCCCAACATATCTCATTATGTACATGCAAATATTCCAAAATCCGAAAATATCTGAAATCCAAAATTTTTCTAGTCCTAGGCATTTCGGATTAGGATGTTCAGCCTGTAAAACATTTTTGTAGAATATCTGCACTGTCATCAGTTGACCTTTTTGTTAATTATTACAACTCTTTATTAGAACTACCATACATTTTATCCATTTAAATATTAATGTTTACATTAAAAGGCTTGGTTTCCCATCATGTCATGTTGTGCAAATATTCTTTATTTTATTATTCTTAGTCCAGGGTAAACTTTATGAAGTAAAAGAGCTATTTCTGGAAGATATCTTAAGATCAACTGGCTATGCAAACAAAGAAATGATCAAATACAAGAAGGATAAGCAAAAAGGTATGACTGTATTACCGAGAAGTAATCACAACTTTTTAAACATTATCAATATCCTTATAGAAAATGCATTTTTGACACATTTAAGATATTACTTACAAGGATATGCATATATGAACCCTGCAATGATCATGAGGCACTGGTTCTGGTATTGTCAGAGTGAAATGAGAAACAAATTTGGAAGGAAATATGCTATCATTCTGTAACAATGATTATTCTAAAATTGTGTAAGCAGGTTCAATAAATAAAAAATAAGGGTAACCCACTTACAAGGAGAGAACATGTTTTATGTTATTGAGAGTGTTATGATTTTTTATTCTACATTGTATTTCCTCACTTTTGTTAATTTATTTTTATGTGCTTGTATCTCTAACTGATAAGCTACAGAAAGGACTCTAAATGATAATTGTGCTCTGATGGCATTCTTTTAGAGGTACAGTTGAAAATGTGAAGTTTGCAGCAGTGTTCACCAAAAAACAAACAAAAAAAAAATAATTACATTTTATGTTACAAGAATATAAATATTTTCTGCATAGAGTGGGGCAAAAAAGTATTTAGTCAACCACCAATTGTGCAAGTTCTCCCACTTAAAAAGACGAGAGAGGCCTGTAATTTTCATCATAGGTATACCTCAACTATGAGAGACAAAATGAGAAAAATAAATCCAGAAAATCACATTGTCTGATTTTTGAAGAATTTATTTGCAAATTATGGTGGAAAAAAAGTATTTGGTCAATAACAAAAGTTCATCTCAATACTTTGTTATATACCCTTTGTTGGCAATGACAGAGGTCAAACGTTTTCTGTAAGTCTTCACAAGGTTTTCACACACTGTTGCTGGTATTTTGGCCCATTCCTCCATGCAGATCTCCTCTAGAGCAGTGATGTTTTGGGGCTGTCGCTGGGCAAAACGGACTTTCAACTCCCTCCAAAGATTTTCTATGGGGTTGAGATCTGGAGACTGGCTAGGCCACTCCAGGACCTTGAAATGCTTCTTACGAAGCCACTCCTTCGTTACCCGGGCAGTGTGTTTGGGATCATTGTCATGCTGAAAGACCCAGCCACGTTTCATCTTCAATGCCCTTGCATTGAGGTTTTGAGGTTTTCACTCAAAATCTGACGATAAATGGCCCCATTCATTCTTTCCTTTACACAGATCAGTCGTCCTGGTCCCTTTGCAGAAAAACAGCCCCAAAGCATGATGTTTCCACCCCCATGCTTTACAGTAGGTATGGTGTTCTTTGGATGCAACTCAGCATTCTTTCTCCTCCAAACACGACGAGTAGAGTTTTTTCATCTGACCATATGACATTCTCCCAATCCTCTTCTGGATCATCCAAATGCTTTCTAGCAAACTTCAGATGGGCCTGCACATGTACTGGCTTAAGCAGGGGGACACGTCTGGCATTGCAAGATTTGAGTCCCTGGCGGCGTAGTGTGTTACTGATGGTAGCCTTTGTTACTGCAGGTCATTCACTAGGTCCCCCCTGTGTGGTTCTGGGATTTTTGCTCACCGTTCTTGTGATCATTTTGACCCCACGGGGTGAGATCTTGCGTGGAGCCCCAGATCGAGGGAGATTATCAGTGGTCTTGTATGTCTTCCATTTTCTAATAATTGCTCCCACAGTTGATTTCTTCACACCAAGCTGCTTACCTATTGCAGATTCAGTCTTCCCAGCCTGGTGCAGGTCTACAATTTTGTTTCTGGTGTCCTTTGACAGCTCTTTGGTCTTGGCCATAGTGGAGTTTGGAGTGTGACTGTTTGAGGTTGTGGACAGGTGTCTTTTATATTGATAACGAGTTCAAACAGGTGCCATTAATACAGGTAACGAGTGGAGGACAGAGGAGCCTCTTACAGAAGAAGTTACAGGTCTGTGGATAAAACATGCCCTGTACCACCTTCTTTCACAAGTCTGCTGTTTTACCAGAGAAGGTCTTACATGCTGTTGAAAAACGAATTACAAAGTGCAAACTGACTTTACCATGCATCCTCCCAATGTCTTCATGCAAGTCAGTTTTTGAATTATGAAAGACTACAAGGAGTAACAATATTTAAATTTGTAGAGAATTCAGTGCAACAAGAAATATAAAGCATATAATTCTTCATAATGTCTCCTGAGGAAATAGACTTTCTAACTTAGCTAGCAAAAAATATATAAGTTTGCATATTTTAAAGGATCTGTTAAGCAATTAGTTGTGATATACAGTACTTTCTGTTAATCTTCTCTTTAGCCAAAATCACCTATTACCTATTATGTAAATCTATTTTCACTTAGTATTAGAGATTGTTGCAGTTTGCTAAATTACAAAGTCAATTTATGTTGCTGTTTTATTCATGCTCATTTTTTATTTGTTCATTTTTGCACTTCTCACAGTTACAATTTCAGCTTTGCTTTATATCCACATCCCATATTATTTTCTTTGTATCATCCTTAGCTTAAATCTCACACATGTGCCATCAGGTGCATTTTAAGTAAATACTTCAAAAGCTACTTTTATCAGAAGTTGTGTATTGATGGAGTTGTGTATTGATGTTTACTTTTTTTTGGTAGAGGAAAAACAACATGCCTCTCTAAATGAATGGTGCAAGTTTAGAGACCGCAGTCCAAAAGTTGAACAGCGTAAAGAAAAAGTTGCATCAAGACCACTTGAAGAGAAGGATTTTCTTGATGATGGACTGGATAGTGTATTTTGCCATCTGGTAATAATAATAATAATATTTTTATTTAATGTCTTAATGTGCCTTGTTAATTTTTAGTTTGTAAATTAAATGATACTAGGTAATGGTATTAGACTGTGAATTCATTGCATTATTACATCAATCTGTAGCAAAGTTATTTTTGATATTAAGTGGTGAACTATCCAGTGATTTTAAAATTTTGTCGCAGTTATGTTTGTTATCCCTTTAGTTTAGTAAGACATTCCTCTTTAAACCAAAAAAGTCACAATGGCTACAACACTTAGCTTAACAAACTGCATTATTGTAGAAACGTTCCCATCTGTTGGTCCAAAAAGTTGGGGTGCAAGGTTATTATAGTTTTGCCTTTTTATATTAGTTTTTATTTCTATATTTTTTCTGACCTTACTTGGAAATTCAGTTTAGTTTTAGTTTTCCTTCATTGTGTATTTTTAGTTTTAGTTTAGTTTTTATTTCACAAAGACATTTCTATTTTATTTTTATATATATTAGTTTCAGTTTTAGTAATTATGGCATGGAGCTCCTACGGAGTTAGTTTTGTGTCACAAACAGATGGAACTGTACACTTAACAGATTTGGATATAAGTTTAATGTTAGTGGAAGCTTGCTACACTGCCTGGTTTACTATCTGGTTTTGTTTTTGTCTGATAAAAACAAGCATAATCAAAACTAGACACTGAATATGATCAATTTTACACAATTTTATAATTTCTTAAATATTTTCTCATGAAAATAGGAAGAATAGGGCTCTTAGACTTGAATGAGTGTGCAGACCCCACCTAGCTGTATTGAGGGAAACAAAGAACAACAAGCATGTGGTGTCAAGGTTAGGGGCAGTGAGTCTTGAATAGACCACCATAAAGGACAGTAAACCCATAATGAGCAGAACAAGAGCAGGTAATAGGAGTACGGACAGGCATAAAACAACAAAGGCAGCATCTGAGATTAAGAACAATATATACATTATCTAAACTTGTTTATCCAGAGTAGGATTGCAGGAAACCTGGAGCCTACTGCAGCAGGTTTGAATGCAAGGCAGGAAAAATCCCTGGTATGCAATATGTATGATAAGGCTGATGTTAAGAACAAAAAGAATATGATATTTCAACTATCTGTTTTGAGAGAGAGAGAGAGAGAGAAAAAAACATTAAAAAAAGGGTGACAAATATTTTAAAATATAATTCTGCTAATGGATTACTTTCACAATAACAGGTATTTTGAGTCGTGAATATAAACTAAAAAAGATAAATTAATAAATATGGAATATATACAAAAACCCATTAGTAGGTTTAGTTTTTCATCACTTGTCAGACTCTCTACCTTTGTTTGTATCGCTTTGTTGTTAAATGATGTTTTTAAAGCAAAAGTGATTGGTCAGCAACAATATGCTGATCTTGTATGATGGCCTAGTCAGTCTCTCGATCAGTGCCGTTTTATTTTCAAAAACCGGGAGTGCTCTCCCCTCGACTTTCTTGTATACTCAGATATGGGGATGGATATTTGAGGAGTAAACTGCAAGACAATGATTATATTTTTACATTATGTACATGAAGGAACCATCAACAACAAATCAAATTAATAATATATTGAACAATTATTATAAAAGTAAAGCTTGAATAAATTGGACTCTGCAGCTGTATAAATAAAAAGTACCACTTCCGGGTGATGGATTTGTCCCAAAAGTTAATACAGATCTACAACTGTGGTGTTACAACAGCATGCCGAATTTCATCCATCTATCTAGTTGCGTTTTTGAGTTATTGTGTTTACACACACACAGACACACACGTACTTGCATGCGCGTACACACATAATTCCAAAAAACAGTATTGTTGGACACTGGTTAGTCTATAACAGGGGTAGGCAATGTCGGTCCTGGTGAGCCGCAGTGGCTACAGGTTTTCATTCCAACCCAATTGCTTAATTAGAAACCAATCATTGCCAATCTCAGACCTTATTTAATTTTATGGCTTGTTAGTCTGTGCAATGTAAGGCTCTTATATCGTAAATTTTTTTCCTTTCCAAGGATATCAGCCAAATGATTTGAAGCCTAAAACAGATCATTTTCAGTCTGTCACATTTTTCTATTAAGTGTTTTATTAACTCAAACAGTGCATGATGAACATACACAGATGTAATTGGAAAAAAGCTAGCTGGAGAACTGCTGGCTGCTTTGTCTTTTACATCTTATTGCTAATAAGGAGCAATTAAATCACTGAATGCAGCAGTTTAAGATTGAAATAAGCAATTAAGGTTGGAGAACCTTAACAAGCGAGACCACTAAAATGAAGCATCAAAATGTCACTTAAGCAATATGTGCTTCATCAGCAATAATTGAGGTTGGAACAAAAACCTGCAACCACTGCGGCTCTCCATTACTGACATTGCCTACCCCTGGTCTATATGTCAAGATTCGTCAAAATATCGAGGTCGAACTTTTTCATGATTACTATACTTTCTCTATAATTTGTATATGAGAAAGTAAAAACAATTTCTCCTGTGCAAAGTGGCAGGTGAATTGCTGTCAACAAAAAGCAGACACCTGAGAAATAAACTGAAACGTTACTCACTCATGATTTTTCTGTCCATATGGTAAACGTTTTGTTGACCAGCGCATTCTGATTTCAGCTGTTTGAATTACATCTTGATATACAACTAGCACAAAGAAAGGCGGCACATAAATCGCTTTATATGTCTCACGCTTTACGCACCCGCATTCAGCTTGCTCTGTCACCGCAAATGCTGTGTGAACAGCTGCCCTCCGTCACCAGCCACCGTTCACTGGATGAATATAGATAGATAGATAGATAGATAGATACTTTATTAATCCCAAGGGGAAATTCACAATATGCGGGCAGTTCGTGGTGGATGACTTTCTGTTTTAGAGAAAACTTACAAAGGTTAAAGACTAACAGCAAGAATATTCATTCAAAAATAAAAACTAAAAATATTTTAGTAAATTATTATTTTATTTCAGTTAGTCTTTCCAGCTACTTTAATAGTTTCATTTAGTTTTAGTTTTTCATTTCGGTTTTGTTAATAATTTTATTTCAGTTTTATAAAAATGTTTTTCTAATAATAGTTTCAGTTTTGATTTTAGTTTTCGTTAACTATAATAACCTTGTTGGGGTGTTCCACAAACATAGGAAGAGCTATAGGCCTGATGCTTAAAGGGATCACAAACACTGCGTGCATTTTATATAAGAGTAGTTTGAGAGTTATGCAATATAGAAAAAAAGTAAACCATTGAGTGCAACACAAAGATATTTTACTTTGAATATGGTCCATTTTTGTCTTTGTTCATACTTGTACAAAGGCAGAGAAATTTTGCAGTATTTTTGTGTCAGTAAAAGAACTCCAAAAATGAAGTAAAAATCAACAATACTAGTTGTCATTATGGCACCTTAATTTCTAAGTACATCAAATCATGTGGTGCCTAGTGACCCCACCCCTAGTGTTCATATTTAATTGCTCATGTATGTTAATGATATATGATTTAATTATTTCTGTAATTGCATTATAGCTGAAAACTTGTGCGCTAAGGCTGCACTCGCTGAAATGTGCAACACACAAATTAATTTAATTGAACAGAATTTATATATTTCAGTTTTCTATAAGTAAACCAAACTAAGTATTTACTTTTCATACAGCCGGAATAAGCAATTTTAACTAAAATTCTACTCCTTCTGAGACACATAATGAGAAATGCTGTTATATTTCTTTATATTTTAAACAGATCCAAAATTTAATTTTATAGCAATGTTTTTTATGAGCAAATGTTATACATGAACATATTACTGTATTCAATTTTTATTCTTAACAATATTTTGGATTTTATTTACAATTAGATATCACATAGTGTTGTATTTTCATGAATGTGATCAGTATAAACCTCACGTCTACTCAGACTAACACAGAAGGAACTTGTTTTTTATTTGCTGTGTCACAGAGTGAGAAGGATGTAAACACTCTAGAGCCTTGGCTACTAAATGAAATGGATGCTTGCATTTCTGATATCTTCCTAAACCAAGATGCCGAAGCCTTTGTGAAATTGTTTAACCTCATTCTGAGTGAAAATGTCAGTGGTAAGGCATATTTCCTGAGTATATTTTGTGATTAGAAAATATTCAGGCTGTACATTAAAACCTAACAAATAAACAGCAGTTTAATAATGATGGGAAACATGACTGTAGACAAATTGTGCTTTAGGAAAAAATAAAAAGAGCAATGTAGTAGTTGTATGCTTCATCTTTTTTATAGCGTTTTTTATGCTCCTATTCATGCAAACCTAAACTAAAGACGGAAGAAACACCCTTGTGCTGGAAGAGTAGCAGCAATGTATTCCATCTTTGGCAAAATTAGGTTTTGGAAGCAAACTGTCCCTTGACTAATTAAAACTATTTGTTAAAAAGGAATTATTTTTCTGGTCCATAATTATGATACTAGTTTAAATAAGAAAGATGTGATTCATAAATTACTTGTTTACCTGTTGTCGATCTGAATTTGAGATTTGTTAGACAATAAATGTTTCATGCATTTCTTTACATTTTAAAAAAGGAATAATTTACTGTCATTCAGGAAACTGCAGTTGGTTTCTTTGCTTTACATATTCCAACAACCTTTAGGCTTATGGTAGCAAGAGCCTAAAAGTAGTTAAAGAATAATAAAAGAAAAAATGAATTTGTTGAATCAGAAGAGTTAGTGCTTTTCACTGACTTACAATAGTTAGTTAGGTCATCTTCATATGCATAAGCAAAGGAGTAGGAAATTGTGCAACATTTTTAAGTGTATGCATATCAATATGCAAAGCACCTGGTGTGATAGCCCATGTCTGTTTGTCATTCTTTCTGTCTGTCCACATGAAACAACTCGGCCCCAAGTGGACCAGTTTTATTGAAATGTGACCCACACTTATTCTTCAAGGAAGTTTGTTGAGACAGGTCAATTTTCTTTGAGATATCTCAAACAGATCACAATGTACAATGATTTGAAGTTTCTAAATCTCCCATGGAAAAGCTTTGGTAATTCTGAAAACTATTCTATCATTCTGTTTGACTTAAATGACAAATTAATTTGCTGTTTCAATTTTACCTTGACAGCAATTGCATCAACTTGTATATTGTGCATATTTTCCTCTTTTTCACCTCCAGAAGTCACTGCTGACTGCAAACAAGTCCCCAATACAAGTTAAAAGTCACTGCCACTGGCTGTTTGTGGGGCCAGGCAAGCAGGCACGCAATCCGGCATCTGCAAATCAAACTGGGTGCACGCAGAAACCTTTCCTTTAGCAAGTTTCTTCTTTATGAAGTCTCCCCAGTGGCTTGAGCGCAAACAGAAGTGAACCTGTGCACCAGCATTTCACTCCTCTCAATTTTTTAAGTCAGTGGTTCCCATGGATTGGCACTAGTTCATAGATATTTTTTGCTGGTCAGTAAAAACAATGTATGCAAATAGAAGGATTAAAAGTTACAGAAAGAGAATGAAAATAGGTAGATCAGTGGAATTGCATGGTAAAAGCTTGGTTTATTTGATTATTTTTTGGAAGACACCAGGTGTGGCAACATTTTAAGCTTACAGCAGCCATGGGTAGCATCATCTTATTAAGAACACCTGATGTGAGCCAGAATACAAGGTCTGTCTATTAAATAACGAGACTGACACAATAACTCACTTTTATTTAAATAACAATTCTAATGTTTGTCCCCTTCAATATATTCCATTCGCAATTATGCACTGATGCAGTTTCAACTGGTTGTGTGGAGCAGATCAGTTTCTATTAGCTGTTTCAAGACATCTGACATTCTTCTTTATTTCTTTACTGCATCCATTGACTCAAAACATGTTCTTTTGACACGTTGCTCACCTTTTAAACTCAACATAATTCCGGCACACAAGGGGAAACACAACTGCATTAAACCATGACTGACAGTCAACTAAACAGCAGAGAGTGTTGTTGTTTGTCATGCAGGTTTGGACATGTTTAAACCTGCATGGCAAGTGCTCATAATCAGTTCTCACTGCTTTGTTTAAGAGATAGAAACACTGTCTTGTTATTTAATAGTCAGGACTCAGATATTTCTACAGGAATAGTTTGCTCACTCTTGTTGTAGGTGACTAGGTTCGAAGCATGGAAACATTTGATGTATGGACATGTAGCATGTGCGGTAAAGGTGTTGGGAGAAAATCAACTGCCAGAGTAACGAGTTATTGGAAGAGAGTGTATAAAAGTTGTAGTGGTTTAGTAAGTATTCTACAGGAGGCAGGTGCAGCCTTTGTGGAAGGTGTACCAGAGAGATGCAAAATGCTGATGTATCAAGTGTAAATTTATTTGTACAGTGAGGAGGTTGGGCAAGTTCTGCTACTTACGTGATATGTTGAGCACATACTCAGGTGCAGGTACAGCAGCGATAGTGAAGGTGAAATGTATTCCAGTAAAGGGAAAGATTTTTGAAAGCCATGTGAGAAGTAGTGTGCTCTGTGGGAGCAAGACATACTCTGCGAAAGTGGAACATGAAACAAAATTGAAAAGAACAAAAATGTGAATGATCAAGGGGAAGATGAATGCTGAATTAAGAGAATGACAAGTGTGGAGAAGAAAGGTGTTGTGTTGTGGAGAAATAGACAAATGCTTTGGGCATGTTGAACAGAAGGCAGATGAAAACTGGGTGATGAGGTTCGCCAAGGTGGAGGAAATGAGGACAAAAAAGATGTGGTTGAAGATGGCGTCAGATGATATATAGAGTATGGGTCTTATTTCAAATGTTGCTCAGAACTGTAGAGACTGGAAGAGACAGATTTGGGTAGAAGTCAGCTAACCTGGAAAAACCCAGAAAATGGCTGTTAAATTGGTGATGATTTGTTTGTAAGATTTTATTCTTTTCTTCCTTCAACCATAAAGTCTCTTTTTAAAATTTCTACAAACAGTAAACAGGGAGTGTTATGCTACACAGCCCAGTGCATTTGTTAATTTTTTTTGTCTTTTGTTATATACAATATCTTACTGTTTTTAGCAGTCTGTTTTTATCATATTCAAGAGTTTTTTGATTCTTTAGAAATAACTTATCTTTTATTGCTACCATAGTTGACTACAGACACAGAGAAACCAGTGCTACACCTTTGATGGTTGCAGCAGGGAGAGGATTCATTAGTCAGGTGGAACAACTTCTTAGTATGGGAGCCAATGTACATTTAAAAGCATCTAATGGATGGTAAGTAAAGTGAATATATAAGAGTGAAAAATAAAAGATACTTTACATATTTAAAAAGAAAGAAAATATATTTGTTAACTTCTTCCTAAGGTATGCTTGTATAATTTCTGCTTCCTATAAGAATAATTACATAACAAAGGTTACTTCACTGATTGATCTGTCACATATACAGACTGACACACATATACACATACATATTCAGACTTTTTTTTTTCGATCATTAGAACAATCTAGATGAGAACAGGCCATTCACCCCAAAAAAGCTTGCCAGTCCTATCCACTTAATTCCTCTAAAAAAAATCTAGTCTAGTTTTGAAAGTCCCTAAAGTGTTACTGTCTACCACAATACTTGGTAGATTATTCAAATTGTCTATGGTTCTCTTTGTAGAATAAAACTTCCTAATGTTTGTTTTAAATTTACTCTTAACAAGTTTCCAAATGTTTCCCCTTGCTCTTGATGAGCTCATTTTAAAATAACAGTCTTGATCGACTGTACTAATTCCCTTCACAATTTTAAACACTTCAATCATGTCAAATGTTAATCTTGTTTTTCTTAAACTGAAAAGGCTTGTCGAAGCAGAGATGGGCACCCTTAACCCAAGGAAGGCACTCGGAGTCTCAAGACAGGCAGCAGCTTTATCAAGCTTTACTGTGCAATGCACATACAGACTCAAATCAGGTGAACTGAGTGTCTAACAATGGGACCATCTTACATTTATTACAGTTCTTATGAAGAGCTTACCTCACTTAGCTCAGTTGTCACTCTCAACCGACTCCCAACATCCCTTGGCCTTGCTTCTACCTCTAATTAGTTCTACCAGTATTTCCCAGCCTAATGAGTGTAGTTCTATTTATCATGCCCCCTTTTCAGGCTCTCTCCCAACCTTGCACCCGTACAGTTCTTGCCACCCTTATTTCCTTTCCTCAGCTCATGTTCACCATGTGTTTTTTTGTTTTTTTTTTGCCCTTCTCTGCATACCTGACCTTGACTTACGAAATATTGGTGGGTTCCAGCTTGCCAAGAAAAATAAAAAATATACAGGCACAGGCCTTTTTGTGATTTAACCCTTACCATACTAACGTGCACTAAGATATAAAGCTTATTTTCATATAAGCTAATGATTCTGTTTGAGTATATGCATATCATCAATTTTAACAATATACTTTTCTATAAAAAGGCTCATCTCTTTTAATCTTTCTTTATAATTCATCCCTTGTTGCCCTGGAATGAGCCTAGTCGCTCTTCACTGGACCTTTTCTACTGCTGCTATGCACTTTTTGTATCCTAGAGACCAAAAATGCACACAGTACCAGGGCTGTGGAGATGGTAGATAAATTCTTTGTCTCCGACTCCGACTCCTTAGTTTCCGGTACATCTGATTCCGACTCCCCGACTCCGACTCGTCTGTATTTAATATGCTAATGGATTTTCCATGTTGATTGAAGGAAGGCAACATACACGTCATTTAACCAGTATGATTATCCAGTAAGAGACTTTCTTTTCTTCATTGAAGATACAATGCCATCAGCTATTAACCCTCCATTTTTGTTCAGGCAATATATCAAGCTCTTCCATTCCAAGAAATATTTACAGGCTATTAAATCTTCATATTGCAGCCTTTTGGTGACAGTAAAGGGGTAAGAAAGTAGACTTTCCAGTTCTTTTACTTGTGCCCACTGGCTTTCAGTTAATAAAACATTTTCATTGTCCAGTTTTTCAAGAAAGTCTTTTAGTTCAAGCAAACACTTTACCATCAAGTAAGTGCTTCCCCAGCGTGTTGTTTGATCCAAAATGGCTCCTTTTCCTGCACGTCTTTTCAAAATGGCATCTGTGTTAGGAGCCCTGGCTGCAACAGTTACTTGCCTCAATTTGCCAATTAGAGTAGCTGCATGACGATCTTTCAATCCATCTCTTATTGCAAGTTGCAGAGTATGAACAGCACAATACGTATGTTGAATAGTAGTAAGCTTAGATGCTTCTTCAGCAATGCTATCCAGAATTTCACTATTCCCTTCGGTTTCACTTTCTCTAGTACTTGCAAGAACTGTCTTCCTCTAATATTGTGAATTTCCCCTTGGGATTATCTATCTGTCTGTCTGTCTGTCACTTTCTTTATCTACTTTAGTCATTTTCTCAATTGTGCTTAACATATTAGAAGCATTATCTGTCACAATACATGGAATCTGTTCCTTTTTAATTCAAAATCTTCTAGAACAGGTGGTGTGCAGAGTTATGCTAAAGTTCAGCCCTGGGTGGGAGCATATGTGGAGAGTGCAGACCGAACCCCTGAACACACATCAGGTCATAGCACACACCTACATCATTATACTTGTTTACACTCAAATGAACCTGTTAAACACATTATATCTGAAATAAAATGAAAACACTTTTTGTAATTTACCATAATCCAGATTACAATATGTGAATGTCTGGTTGTATAATAGCTCAGCTGAACTTCACACTAGTAGTAACACAACTATGCACTGGGCTTTGTTCTTACTTCAGAGAAGTATTTAATTATGACTATTGTTTGTGAAATGGGACATTTTAACTTGCTGTATTTTTTGTTCATTACAATTTAAATTTATTATGAGTCGGAGTCTGTACATTTCTGCCAACTCCACCTGCGACTCCAGGTACCCAAAATTGTCTCTGACTCCTCGACTCCGACTCCACAGCCCTGCACAGTACTCTAAAGGAGGCCTCACCAGTGCCTTATAAAGCCAGAGCATATCCTCCTTGAACACTACATATAACCTAACTTTCTGTTACCCTTCTTGATGGCTTCTGAACACTGGAAGTTGATAGCATAGAGCCCACTATGACATCTACATCCTTCTCATAAGGTGTATTCTCAGGTGTATTTTGGACCTCCCATCGTGTATTCAAACGTCTAACATTTTTATTGCTTATGTGTAATACTTTAAATTTACTGATATTAAACTTCATCTGCCACAAATCTGCCCAAGCTTGTATGCTGTCCAAGTCCCTCTGTAATGATTTAATGGATTCCAGATTATCTGTCAATCCATCTTTCTTGGTATCATCTGCAGACTTAACCAGCTTGTTACTTATATTCCTATTCAAATCATTTATATATACTAAAAATGGCAGCAGCCCTAACAATGACCCCTGTGAAGCACCACTCTTAACATCAGCCAATTCTGATAAGGTTCCTCTCACCATCACCCTCTGTTTCCTGTGTCTGAGCCAGTTCTGCACCCATCTAAAAACATCACCATGAACTCCCACTTCTTTTAGTTTGATGCCCAACCTCTCATGTTGCACCTTATCCAATGCTTTCTGAAAGTCCACATAAATAATATAAGCTCCACTTTGATCATACCTTTTTGTTGCTTCCTCATAGAATTCCAGCATGTTAGTAAAACATGACCTCCCTCTTCTGAACCCATGCTAACTGTTCAGAAAAACTCCTGTACTTGCCATGTGCTACTCAATCATATCCTTAATAATTCCTTCCATTAGTTTTCCTGTAATGCATGTTAAGGTTATTGGCCTGTAGTTGCTTTGATCTGTCTGGTCACCCATTTTATATAATAGGATAATGTTTGCCATTTTCCAGTCCTTCAGAATTTCCCCATTGTGCAGTGACTATCTAAAAATATTTGTCAAGGGTTTATGCTGTATATGTACTCGCTAACCTCCTTATGGACTCAAGGGTAAATATTACCTGGTTCTGGAGATTTGTTTGATATCAGCCTACACTTCTCCCTCTACAATTCCCAAATCAGTCAGTACCTCTTTAGTAGTTCCATTTACCGCTGGGAGGTTATCTTCTTCCTCACTTGTGAAGACCTCAGAAAAATGCTTAATTAGAGCATCCGTTAATTCACTACCTGCACTTTTTAATTTTCCTTTACTATTCCTGATGCACTTCTTTACTCCTCTTTAACTGTTCTTTTACTACTAAAGAACTGAAAGAATCTCTTTGGGTCATCTTTTTGCCTTATCTTCTATATTCTTCTCCATGTGTCTTTTAGCCTCCCTAATGTCCTTCTTAATGGTTTCCTTCATGTTCTCATATGCCCTATGATTCATATTGGAGGTATTAGTCTTATATGACAATTATAAGAGCTGTTTTTTCCTTTGCAGCTTTTTTTTTAGCTCTTTGTTAACCCACCAGAGTTTTTTTTCCATTTCCTGTTAATTACAAATTTAAGTGTTCTTGTCAATTAAAAATTTCCGTTAAAACCAAAAACATGCCTTTTTAATATGGAATAAATGTAGGGCAACCCTGTGCAAGCACATGCAAACTTGAGTAAATATGCAAGTAAAATCTTTACAAATTGTGTGCATGTACTTTGAAGCAACAGAAGTATATGCAGAATCCCTGTGCGAGCTTAGCTCCACTAAATGTGTGTCAATGATCGTTGACTGTAACTTCAAAGTAACACTAGACTTGGATGTTATTTTAGAAGTAGAAAGTGGATAGGACTGGAAAGCTTTGTTGGGCTAAATGGCCTGTTCTTGTCTAGGATGTTCTTAGAAAAAAAAATTAAATTGGATTGTGAAAGTTTATTTTCTTACACTTACGTGATTGTGCTTATGACACAAAATTAATTTTCAGACAGTACTATTTTATATTGAAGCATAATTAAACAGTGAAACAGAGGTAAGGGGTACATACTTTATTACTACTGTTAGATTTTCCTTTGAAACAGAGGACATTATTCAAATCAAATGTAATTTCAACTTTTTTTGGATTGGCACATCTCAAAGTGTCATTTGTCCTAAAGAGCATAAAAAGGTATTCATCAGTAAGTATTTGTTTATCATTATTTATTTAGCAGACACCTTTATTTTATCAGCCTTCATCAGAGGATAATGCTTAGACTGACAAGAATCTTGGCTATCAGACAAAAACGCCATTAACAGACATTTGAACATACTGTAAACCCAACATATGCAAACTTAAGTAGAACATGCTCATAATAAATAAAATGTTACGACCTGTTCCACCCCCCCAAACGAATTGTGCTATATATTGCCTTTGATTCTTGTAAGTCTAAGCATTATCCTGTGATGAAGGCTCCTGGTAGGGGCTGAAAGCTCAGGAATAAAAACTACTTTATGATACGTGATTCATTTTTCTCTGTTTGTGGATCTCCAGCTGCTAATATGCAAACCGTATCACAGACCTTCGCTTCCATATATATTAGAAAAAGTTTTACCACACCCTGCTATTTTGAGAGACCACTGCTTCTGGACCCTGATAATGCTGGAGCACTACAGCTACTGATCTGCTTACCCATGTCACTTTTGAATTGCTGCTGTCCATAACCTCATCCTTAAAACCTCTGCAAACTCCTACAGTATCTGGAGGAGATAGTAACAACAGCACAGAGGTCATCTCAGCTAACTAGTAAATTTGCCTATAGTTCTCCCAAAGGAGGTTTACTGTAGATAGGTATACTGAAAGATTGTTTAATGCAGGCAAAGTATAAAATTATTATTTGTGTTGTGATTGCTGTGGGTTATTATTGTGGCTTTGAGGTGGTACTGAGAAGAATAACCATTCTATAGTGCACTTTGCAACACTGAAACCGGTCCATTTCTTGAACTAACATTCACTGCTGGACACAAGCATTAGAATAACTGACACATTTTTTGGCTGAAAAAACCCACAGTTAAGGGGTCATTATTCAAGTTAGGGATACAGTAAAGACGTTAGGGATACAGTAATACAAATAAATAACTAAACAAAACGGTAAAAAGAAAATAATATACAAGTATTTGGATGCCCTGGTGGGAACTTCTAATTCAATTATCAGGAAGTAGAATCTACGTCAAATACTCAGATGCTGCCTGGAAAGGTCTTACCTCAAAACTCCCTGCACAAACTAGGAAACTTTTGAGGGAAAAAACGAGAGACCAATGATCACTTTGAAGGAGCTGCCGAGTTAAATTTTAGAAATTAAAGTAAAAATACAACAGTCAGCCATATTAACATGTCTCTGGATGGGAGGGTGGCATAAAAGTAGCTGCTACTGCAAAAAATAAAGTAAAGACATCTTGGAATTTGTCCAAAAGCACAAGAATGTTCCAGTTACAACGTGGGAAAAGTTTTGTTGGGTCAGTTGAGACCTAAGATAGGGGTTTTTGGCCAGAGTTGTAAGACATGTAAATGTTTTAGAAGGGGGAATGGATAATGGAAAATAGAATCAAATACTATAAGAGAATCTGTTTTATTCTGCTAAAAAACTGAAGCTCAGGTGAAATTTCATCTTTCACCAGTACAGTGATTCCAGAGTAACATTGGAGTTGCTTAAAGGCAAAAAAGTGAATCTTCTTCAATGACCTAGTCAAAACCCTGAGCTCATTTCAATTAAAAATCTGTGGCACTGAAAATTGTACTTTGTCAACCTGGGGCAAATCTTTGTTGAAGAATGGGCCAAAGTCATTCCTGAACAGTATGCAACACTTTTGCATGCTTGCAACAAAAGACCTAAAGCAGCTATGGCTGCAAAAGGAGCTCTATAAAAATTAAAGTGTCAGGATCTAATTTTATTTTTCAGTGGTTTTAAGTAAAATATCACAAAATAAAATCTGTTCTGCAGTAAAACTAGAGAATTGGCTAATACTTTTGTAGGGCATTATATATACAGAAGTGCTTTTAATATTTTACACATTTATTTTCAGTTATTTTGGACACTTTTTTATTTGCCATGATTGGTGTTCATTTTAGTTTCTCACATGTAAATATATAAAAAATGTAATTTAAGGCTCTTGCAGTTTCAA
The DNA here is from genome assembly GCF_900747795.2 of Erpetoichthys calabaricus. Taxonomy (NCBI): domain Eukaryota; kingdom Metazoa; phylum Chordata; class Cladistia; order Polypteriformes; family Polypteridae; genus Erpetoichthys; species Erpetoichthys calabaricus. The sequence goes on along the minus strand of NC_041400.2, from coordinate 117,976,608 downwards.
AACCTTTTTCCTGATTGGCTAGAACCAGAATGCTTAATATGAAATATACTGTATATGCAAATTTTCCATAGCACAAGCCTTTATATCCTTTTGGATAGGAATGTCCTCCCTGAAGAACTTAATGTAGGGTTTGGAATGAGATTTGGATCACCTTAGATTATCCAAGATTGGAGTGGAGGATGTCATTATCCATCTGTTCCATAAGTCTTATTCTCACCTGGACAAAACTGACAGCGCTGTGAGGATTGTTTGTTTTGATTTACTAAGTGCATTCAGTACCATCCAGCCCATCTCTGTTAAGAGGTAAACTAAGAGATACACAGGTGGATGTACCTATGGTGTCCTGGATACTATCCTATCTATCTATCTATCTATCTATCTATCTATCTATCTATCTATCTATCTATCTATCTATCTATCTATCTATCTATCTGTCTGTCTGTCTGTCTGTCTGTCTGTCTGTCTGTCTGTCTGTCTGTCTGTCTGTCTGTCTGTCAGACAGAATGTAGTTTGTGAGATTTGAGGACTGTGTTTCTAATACAGGTAAGAGTAACACTGGTGCACTACAATGAACATTTCTGTCTCCTTTTCTCTTTACTCTGTACACCTCAGAAAAAATATATATCAATTCACGTATCTTGCAGAAATTTGCATGATAACTCTACACTTATGGGGGTGTATTGATAAGGGGGATGAGACAGAGTATAGGAGTCAGGTGGAGAACTTTGTTTCTTGGTGCAGAACAAATTGTCTGCAACTAAACATCAACAAAACCAAGGAACTGGTTAATGGCTTTCACCGCACCATAGGGCCTCTGTGTCCAGTCACTATTTATGGAGTGGATGTAAGGGTGGTGCACTGCTACAAATACTTTGGGTCCTTATCAATGACAGGTTGGACTGGTTTTGTAACACATAAAAAGTATATAAGAAAAAGAGCAGGCTTTTTATTTAGAAGACTGCATTCCTTTAATGTGTGGTAGTGACATCCTTCACATTTACTACAATGTTGTGATGGGCAGTTAGATTTGGTACACTGTGGTGTGCTGGGCTGGTAACATCACTTCAAGAGAGGCATACTGAACCAACAAGCTAATTATGAACTATGTTGCACATCCTGTATCTGACACACTAACACTGAGTGGTTAAATGAGCCAAATACACGTGTATCCCTGAGAAGAAACTACTTTAGTTTGCTTAAAAACCAGCGCAAAATACTTGTCTTATATATGGATAGAAACACCAAGATGATCCCCAAGTGTTTCAAAATAATGTACTATGGACAGGTATAGTAAACCTTAGAACTCTTTGGACAACACAGGTCCAATTATGTATTGCTTATAGCTAATACAGTGTTCAACAAGTAGAATATTATACTTAGAGTAAATTATGGCGTGGTAATGTGATAGCGCTGAAATGCTTTTCTGCCTCAGGACCATGAATTATTCTTTTTACCAAAATATTCCTAAGAAGAATCTCTGGTCTTCTGTCCATGGCCTGAAACTAAACCCATAATTGGGTTATGCAGCAGGACAGTAAACCAAAGTACAAAAGCAAGTCTAGAACTGAATAGCTTAGAAAACCAAAATTAATCAAGACAAAGTCTTGAATTAAACCCGAAAAGATGCTCCGTCAGGACCTAAAATGAGCAGTCAGCACTTCCAAACCTAGCACTTTCTTGAATTAAAGCAATTCTACTAAAGGAGTGAGCTACCCATCTCAAATCAATGTGAAAGGTGAAAGACATATCAAATTTTAGGAAGCGTTTAATTATGATTATTGCTGCTAAAGGTACTGCAACCAAGTATTGAAACTATGTGGGCAATTACTTTTTCACAAAAGAGATAGGGGGTGTTGAATAACTTTGTTCCTTGAAGAAAGAAAGCAATGATTTAAAAACTGTATTGTGTGTTCACATTGATTTCCTTTCTGTAATATTACATTTTGTCTAAATGTCTGAGGCTGTTCATTATCTAAAATATTCATAAACAGAGTATATTAGGAAGGGAACAAACACTTTTCATAGCATTGTTTATGCTATATATGTTTAGGTTCATTCGGAGTATTTTTGTAGTATATTGTATTTAATTATAAAAAAATTTCAGATTGCGTATTTTTTCATTGTAGGGTTTTTACAATAGGCTAATTTTAACTGATTTAACTGACATACACATACAGTATGTATGTGTGCATATAAAAACATAATATATGTGTGTGTGTGTATATATATATATATATATATATATATATATATATATATATATATATATATATATATATACAGTGATCCCTCGCTATATCGCGCTTCGCCTTTCGCGGCTTCACTCTATCGCGGATTTTATATGTAAGCATATTTAAATATATATCGCGAATTTTTTGCTGGTTCGCGGATTTCTGAGGACAATGGGTCTTTTAATTTCTGGTACATGCTTCCTCAGTTGGTTTGCCCAGTTGATTTCATACAAGGGACGCTATTGGCAGATGGCTGAGAAGCTACCCAACTTACTTTTCTTTCTCTCTCTCTTGCGCTGACTATCTGTGATCCTGACGTAGGGGGTGTGAGCAGGGGGGCTGTTCGCACACCTAGACGATACGGACGCTCGTCTAAAAATGCTGAAAGATTATCTTCACGTTGCTACCTTCTGTGTGCAGCTTTTAAGTATGCTGCACGGTGCTTCGCATACTTAAAAGCTCAAAGGGCACGTATTGATTTTTGACTTTGTTTCTCTCTCTCTCTGCTCCTGACGGAGGGGGTGTGAGCTGTCTCCTTCAACAGCTTTGTGCCTCGGTGCTTCGCATACTTAAGAGCCAAACAGCCCTATTGATTTGTTTGATTTACTCTCTGTTTCCTTTGAAGAGGAAGATATGTTTGCATTCTTTTAATTGTGAAATAGAACTGTCATCTCTGTCTTGACATGGAGCACAGTTTAAACTTTTGAAAAAGAGACAAATGTTTGTTTGCAGTGTTTGAATAATGTTCCTGTCTCTCTACAACCTCCTGTGTTTCTGCGCAAATCTGTGACCCAAGCATGACAATATAAAAATAACCATATAAACATATGGTTTCTACTTTGCAGATTTTCTTATTTCGCTGGTGGCTCTGGAACGCAACCCCCGCGATGGAGGAGGGATTACTGTATACAGTATATATATATTTTTTTATTTTTTATTTTTTTTAAACAGGACAGCTTTAGACTGGGCCAGACATTTCAACCAGGCTGAAATTGTGGATCTTCTTGAGTCTTCCCTGTAAGTTTTGTATTTATTCTAATAATTGCATTTGTGGTTATTATTTTTCAAAGAATAAAGAGAGTTCATTGCTTATACATAATGCTGTTATATCTTATCTTATTGCTTAAATAAAAAACTGTTTTGTTAAGAGTACTAGAACATTAATACTTAATGTTAGGATCATTTGTGAAAGGTACTGTATGTTGACTTGTTTAACTTCCATATTATTAGGTTCTTTGTACAGTGTTGTTACTTTAACACATATATAAACTGGCATACTGTGGAAATGTTGGTGTGTGTTCTACATATGCTAGCTGCAGAACCCGTCCAAGATGGCTTAAAATGTAGGTCTTGTGATTTGTATTCGATATATGAATTGTCCGTTTTGTCTGGAATGATAATACGCACCCGATCCCTTTCTAATAGTTTGATAACTATTTTATGGCAAAAGTAATATCTTTTTGATGTTATTTATAGTCAGCATAGAGCTTTTCTGCTCTTACTTTAGGAATGTATTTGTACTTCCTCTCTGTTACCTCTGGAATAGTCTTAGGTCTTCTTTCTTGAACTGTACTCCCCATACTCTAGGAAATGTGAAAGCCATTGCCAAACCTTAATCTTTTGTTTCATTAAGTACTTCATTATTCACTTTGTAGGTGTTTTGAGTCTTTAGTCTTTATAATTAATATCTGGACATCTCTTTTGTAGCATTACTGGTTGCCATGTTCACCATCTGATGGCTGATTGTTTAAGAAAAAATATTAAAAAGGAAGTGTAGGAGCAAAAATTTAATATTTGCAGAACTCAATAACTTAGAGTTATAAATGTGTAAGCAATGACAAATGTGGTTGAATTTTCCTTTTTTCTCATAGTTCATCTTTAGAGGCTGAAAATCTTGATGAAAGCATCCTTGTTCAGTCCAACAGTGGTGACCTCAATGCAGAGGACAGAGAGCTTCTGAAAATGTACCACCATAGTTTTGATGATGAAAAGGTTGACTTGGATCTGATCATGCATCTTCTTTATAATATTTGTCAAAATTCTGACGACGGTAATTAAATTCTAATTTTTTAAGCATATCTCACAAATGTATTTATGATTTGTAATATAAAAAATGGAGAATAAATAGTTCCTTACTACTTTAAAAGTAGTACTTAATTAGGCGACTTCTTTTAAAGTTATTGTAACCAGCCAGGAATTTATAAAAGTATGTGTATTTGGTTATAAAAAAATCTAGAAATGTGTATGTCATTACCTTATTACACAGAAATGTGCTAAATCTCTGTATTGTTCATCTTTTAATTTACAAACTCATTATTGCTTCTGTACCTTAGTTTATTTGGATATTTAACAAAAACCCACATTTATTTCTTGTTGGTATATCTGATATTAACAAGTTGTAGCAGATTTATAGGTACCTAATTAAGCAAACTTTTCTGATTTATAAAAAAAAAGTTTGCATTGCACTATTTATTGGAACTTATTTTGTAAGGTTGTATAAAAAGATGGCACATCCACAACCATTAGCACTTATCTCACAAATTTCATACAAAAGGTGCGTAATAGAGATACAGCAACCGGACTGACACACAGATAAACACACATGCAGGCAACTTGTCCTTTTATTAGTGGAAATACCAGGCTTGAAAACCAACAGCAAAAATTGAATCCGTGCAGAATTTTGAAATCTGAAATCGATAAAGTCCATCCAGTATTTATGTATTCTCTGCAGCACTTCTGGTTCACCATTAAATTTTGAATGCCAGACAGGGTTGAATACTAGTGACCATGACATTAATCTAAAATAAGCACAGCAAGAATGCTATGATGATACTGTATATGCATCAGTTGTTTGAACAAACAAGTGCGATTGATAGGGTTAAATCTTATTTTTTTGTGCCCAACATTTTGCATCATGTTTTGAGACAATGCTTACAGTGATGGTTTTAAGAAGACTTGCGTACCCGTTGGGAAGGATTTTGAAGGCTTACAATAAAAAATTATGGCATGCTATCCTTTATCTTTAGATATAATATGTCCTCTTTAATCTTTTGGACCAAGCACTTTTGTCTAATTGAGGTAGTGCTTCATTCATGGCATTCTTTTCCAATTGATTGGTTATTGGCATCTGGAATTGTTTTAGGCTCATGCACCCTTTACTGCTATGGACTGACACCTGATCTTTCTTGGTCATGTATTGTAATTTACTGAGGCCAGTTACCCCTGGGACAAATCCAGTGCAATACAGTTAACAATATTACACTACCAGAAAAAAACAGTTGTCATGCTGTTTAGCACTAGTGCTTACAATATCTGTTTGCCTTTGCTTATAAAGAACAGTTTTATACCTCTATGATCCATCAAGAAAGACTTTTCCACACCATTTGAAATTTATGGTTACTTGCCTGGTGTCATTTTCTGATGGGACAGTGTCTGATCACATACTGCTGCCATCAGGGGATGGCTATAAAAAATCTGAAACATTCTCTCAACAGTTACACTGTAAATAGGCTGTTTCAGGATGGCAACTTCTTTTCACCCTACACCTTTTCTGAAGTTACCCCCAGTATACCCCTATGCCATTGCACATATCTGCACATCTGTTGTTTTGGAGTGTTTTTTGTTTGTTTGTTTTTTTAAATTGGACTACAACCTTTCTGTGCAATATTCCATTGCTTGAGCCAATTGAGAATACAAAAATAAATGGACAGTTGAAAAGTACTTATGTAGGACTTAATGTGTATGTGTGTATATAGATCACAATAAAAAGCACAGCACAATGGTTCTGTCAGTAATGTTACTGTCTCATACCTCATATTCCATTTTGGGCTTAGATGTCTTACAAAGAATTTTGAATGTTCTGGAGGTGTTGTTACAGATTTACTTTCACAGACTCACAGAATGTTTTAGGTCATTTGTTGGCTCTACATTGACAAATTGTGAGCAGTTGTATACTCCATAATCATGTGGCATCCTATCTAGGCCTACTTCATTGTGATTGCTTGAGCCGGATAGCCCTGGCACTGGCTCACCATAAAGCCATTAATCTGATATGTGGCTATGAAAATCGTATTGTTATTACTCTGGATATTGGCAGCAGTTAAGGGGACTAAAATATAATCATGTGAAATAACGGTTTTAAAACCTTTGGCTGGTGAAATGACTGATTTCTACATTATTTAAGATGTAAGGTGAAATATTAATCATAACATAATATATTTCTCCCCTTCATACTTAAAACAGATTTCAGTTTCTTTTGTTGCTGTGCAGTATTGTTGATATTATATATTGGTTTTATATGGAGATCATTATTCAGAGCTTTCTACATTTTACATTGTGAATTTCCCATTGGGATTAATAAAGTATCTATCTATCTATCTATCTATCTATCTATCTATCTATCTATCTATCTATCTATCTATCTATCTATCTATCTATCTATCTATCTATCTACTGAGTTTCATATTTTTATGTACAATTTAACAGAATACTTTTTTTTAAACTTTAGGTGCTGTTTTAATTTTTCTCCCTGGATATGATGAAATTGTAGGACTTCGTGATCGAATTCTTTATGATGATAAAAGATTTTCTGACCACATCCATAGGTAAGATTTTTGAAAAATAATGTATAGTGGTATTGGAAGATGAGGAAATAATTTTTCTATGAATCTGAATGTGTCTTTGTCTGTGCTTCATATCAACAGTATCAATGTTTCAGAATTCATTAGTCTTCAGTGACTAATCTGATCTTAAAGTACTACTCACTTAACATTTTCTTCAAACATTCCTAAAAACAAATATAATTATCTCCATAAATAGCTTTTAGTACTTAATTATGTCATAAAAATATGCAGTACAACGCTGATTTATTTTTTGTGAAAGTAGTTATGTATCTGCTATAGTATGTTGTATACTTAATTTGCCCCGTGACCCTGTGTTCGGATTCAGCGGGTTGGAAAATGGATGGATGGATACTTAATTTGATCTTGCTAAATTAAACTGAGATTCTAAGATAACAACAAAATGTTTTCTTCATAATATGTAAATATTTTGTCCAGTTACTGCATGTATCCCTTTCTGTTTCACTGTATAAGTTATGCTTCCTTAACATCTGCAATCTTTTGTTTTTCTAAATATATTCCAGTAGCCAAGGCCTGAAAAATAAAAGTGAACATATAATTTTTTGTGATATCAGTTAAAAAGTTTAGAAATCTAAAACGCTTGGATGCCTAGTGACTTCCAAAAAATCTGAGTAAGTCAGATATGTTTGGACTAAAATAAATGGTTGTTATACAGTTAGGTCCATAAATATTTGGACAGAGACAACTTTTTTCTAATTTTGGTTCTGTACATTACCACAATGAATTTTAAATGAAACAACTCAGATGCAGTTGAAGTGCAGACTTTCAGCTTTAATTCAGTGGGGTGAACAAAAATAAAAATGTGAGGCAACTGAGGCTCAAAAGTAATTGGACAATTGACTCAAAGGCTATTTCATGGGCAGGTGTGGGCAAGTCTGTCGTTATGTCATTATCAGTTAAGCAGTTAAAAGGCCTGGAGTTGATTTGAGGTGTGGTGCTTACATGTGGAAGATTTTGCTGTGAACAGACAACATGTGGTCAAAGGAGCTCTCCATGCAGGTGAAAGAAGCCATCCTTAAGCTGTGAAAACAGAAAAAACCCATCCGAGAAATTGCTTCAATATTACGAGTGGCAAAATCTACAGTTTGGTACATCCTGAATTTCCCATTGGGATTAATAAAGTATCTATCTATCTATCTATCTATCTATCTATCTATCTATCTATCCATCCATCCATCCATCCATCCATCCATCCATCCATCCATCCATCCATCCATCCATCCATCCATCCATCCATCCATCCATCCATCCTGAGAAAGAAAGCAAGCACTGGTGAACTCAGCAATGCAAAAAGACCTGGACGTCCACGGAAGACAACAGTGGTGGATGATCGCAGAATCATTTCCATGGTGAAGAGATACCCCTTCACAACAGCCAACCAAGTGAACAACACTCTCCAGGGAGTAGGCGTATCGATATCCAAGTCTACCATAAAGAGGAGACTGCATGAAAGTAAATACAGAGGGTGCACTGCACGGTGCAAGCTACTCATAAGCCTCAACAATAGAAAGGCTAGATTGGACTTTGCTAAAGAACATCTAAAAAAGCTAGCACAGTTCTGGAAATACATTCTTTGGACAGATGAAACCAAGATCAACCTCTACCAGAATGATGGCAAAAAAAAAAGTATGGAGAAGGTGTGGAACAGCTCATTATCCAAAGCATACCACATCATCTGTAAAACACAGTGGAGGCAGTGTGATGGCTTGGGCATGCATGGCTGCCAGTGGCACTGGGACACTGGTGTTTATTGATGATGTGACACAGGACAGAAGCAGCAGAATGAATTCTGAGGTGTTCAGAGACATACTGTCTGCTCAGATCCAGCTAAATGCAGTCAAATTGATTGGGCGATGTTTCATGATACAGATGGACAGTGACCCAAAACATACAGCCAAAGCAGCCCAGGAGTTTATTAAAGCAAAGAAGTGGAAAATTCTTGAATGGCCAAGTCAGTCACCTGATCTTAACCCAATTGAGCATGCATTTCACTTGTTGAAGACTAAACTTCAGACAGAAAGGCCCACAGACAAACAGCAACTGAAAGCCGCTGTAGTAAAGGCCTGGCAGAGCATTAAAAAGGAGGAAACCCAGCATCTGGTGATGTCCATGAGTTTAAGACTTCAAGCTGTCATTGCCAGCAAAGGGTTTTCAACCAAGTATTAGAAATGAACATTTTATTTCCAGTTATTTAATTTGTCCAATTACTTTTGAGCCCCTGAAATGAAGGGACTGTGTAAAAAAAATCCTTTAGTTGCCTCACATTTTTATGCAATCGTTTTACTCACCCCACTGAATTAACACTAGAATTACCAGAGTCTATGAAAAAACTCATAGATCCGACCCACCTTAAAACCGTTCTCACCTCTCTTTTTTCTTCTAAATGTGCTGATTAAGACGAGCAGCAAGTAGCCGGCTGTTCCATCCCCCACCGTCGCAGAACGTTCACTAAGTTTTCCCAGCTCATGCCTTGTTTGATTATAATTATCTGGGAGTGAGTAAACTGCTGGAGTTTTAGAATGGAAATAATAGATCGTTATTTGGAATACACGCATTTCATGTGTGTTCCGTTTCTACAGTAATCTGTGTAAACACATTGCTAAAACAGAAACATTTTCATATTTTAGTAATAAATGTTACAAAATGCAGGCATAAACTATAGAATATGTGAAGCCTGAAGTCCAAACATCAAATAAACACTTTCACAAATGGTTCAAGGATGATACAACAGCTTCCGTGGCTTAACGCTACGGTTTGCTGACTTGGAGCACAGCTGCCCTACCGTGCTACAGAGACGTGAGTTCGATTCTCAGCTTTGAAGAAAGTGGGTTTTTTTTTCCTCAAACGGACATTAAATTTATAAATTGGTATGCACTGTAAATCGTTAACTTTAAAATGTCAATCGCGGTTATTTCTGTTGATTAATTCATGCTTTTTTACTTAGAGTCAGAACAGGAGCTTTTTCAGCTTATTCAGCTTCTGATCTGACTCAAACAGCGCCAGTATAACTTCACATCCGATCTGACGCTGTTCGTTTTCAAATAATATTGCATTACTTCGACGATGTTTTCTGATTGGTACTATTCGCATCATAAAATGATTTCTTCAAAACTTCACATATATTTGTCTCTTTCTTTTTTTAAAATGTGCGTTGTAGCACTCAGCAACTGGCCACCTGCATGTTCTTGCGCACACTGAATAAGACAGCGCTATATGCAATCATCAGATTCAAATGTTAACAGTTATATAGCACGGAATGGAAATCAGCAGTTCTTAGCATTCCACCACGCAAGCTGTCATATCAACCGCCTACTGTAACTTGCTTTCTGTTTTCTTCTGTTATAGTCTTGAATTAATGTGCACTTGTTTTGTTATACTTTTACATCAACATATGTTCCTGTGTTTGAGCTACATGGGCATACTCAAAAAATACACGTGTAATGCCACGAAAAGTGCATGCAGACACTTCAGTTCACAAGCATTGGTACGACAATGCAGCCACAAGTACACTGCAGAGCTTTAACGCGTCTTTATGTGAAAACAGCAGTATCAGATGGGGAGTGTCTGATGATTGCATATAGCGCTGAAGTTACTGCTCTTTACTATGCTTTCCTCTGCATGTCCTGGAGTACAAAAGAAACAGCATACAGCAACACGTGGGGACTGGCAACATTGGGGGAAAAAAACACGCGGTCATATGTATCATGATACACTGCAGAACTATAGCGCGTCTTTATGTGAAAACAGCAGTGTCAGATAGGGTAGGAAAGGATCCTGAACGCGACTGAGACAATGAAAAGTGAATTTAAAAAAAAATAAAGCTAACCTTTACAAATATCATAAATTACACCGGCTGTTACAGACTAAAATCAAACGTATCTTTTTATTCTAAAATAGTGAAAATAAGAACACTTCTCAAAAGGGAGTTGTGCAGGATCGAACTCATGACCTTCTGATTCCCAGTCAGCGACTGATACTTTTGCACCACGGAAGCAGTGATCGCTAATGCGTGTCAATGTCACACACTAAGGTGGCTTTTTTTGGTGGTGGCTTTTTTTTTGTACCTTTTGTGAAAGTGTTTCTTTGATATTTGGACTTCAGGCTTCATACATTATATAGTTTATGCCTACATTTTGTCATTTGCTACTAGAATATATAAAACGTTTCTGTTTTAACAATGCGTTTACACAGATTGCTGTAGAAATGCAACACATATGAAATGCGTGTGTTCCAAATAACAATCTATTATTTCTACTCTAAAACTCCACTTCACTCCCAGATAATCAATCAAGGCATGAGCTGGGAAAAGCTCGTTTACGTTCTAAGTCGTTGGGGGGATGGAATAGCCGGCTGCTGGCAGCATGTCTTTATCAGTACATTTAGATGACAAAAGACGCTGGCGGAGAGGTGAGAACGGTTTTAAGAAGCGATTTAAGGTGGGCCGGATCTACAAGTTTTTTCATAGGCTCTGGTAATTCTAGTGTTAAAGCTGAAAGTCTGCACTTCAACTGCATCTGAGTTGTTTCATTTAAAATTCACTGTGGTAATGTACAGAACCAAAATTAGAAAAAAGTTGTCTCTGTCCAAATATTTATGGACCTAACTGTATGTATGATTAATTCATTTTAGAATAATAAGTAGCCACACTTTTCAAACTGATGAAAACGTAAGCTTGAAACCTTTTACTAATTGTGATCAAAAATAAGATGAGCAAGAAATTGTAATTTAAATGTAATCAAATAATAAAATCTACCGAGTTCTTTAAATGTGTGTGGTTTATATATTATTTAATTAAGGATATGAAATGGACGTACTGCATATGAATTGCAGAGAAAGCAGTTGTAGATAGTTGGTTCTTTTAATGTTAAGGGCAGAATCTCTGTACAGAAAAACCTACTTCCTTAAATAGATATACTGAGTAAATTTTTAGGAACACCTGTATACACCTGCTTATCCATGGTATAATGGTGTTGGCAGTGTTTTATCGGTATAGTTTGGGGTAATTAATACCAATCAATCATTTCTTGAATGCCATGTTCTATTTTAGTATTGCTGCTGATCATGTGCATGCCTTTATGGATACAATTTACCCATCATCTAATGGCTACTTAAAGCACGATAATGTACTATGTCCCAAAAAATAAATAATCACGAAATAGTTTCAAGAACATGACAATTAGTTCAGTGTTTTTCAGTGTACCTTCTAGTCAGTGGATCTGAATCGAATAGAATGCCTTAGGGAAGTGATAGAAGAGAAGATTTTCAGTATGAATGTGCAGCTGACAAGTCTGCATAAACTGCATGGTGCATTCATGGCATTGTTATGAAGATTTGAAGCTGTTTTGAGTGCAAAAGAAGGCTCTATCCATTATTAGTTTGAGCATCCCTATTCTGAAATGCTCCAAAAACTAAAACTGCTGTTGTTCAGTTAGGATGATCCTGTAGGATTCGATGTAAGGTTGAAAGAATTGGTATTGCTCTTGAAAATATTAATTGTAAAATATGCATTCAGAGTAAACAATGTGTCTTACCTACTGGCGTAGTGCAAGAATTTGAGGACACCGCCCTAAAATAAAGCATTTACATATAAACCCCGATGTAACTTTCCCATATTTAGCATTACATACCTCTTGTCCAAAGAAGCAACTAGACGTCTTTTAGTGCCCCTGTACACACTGCAGCTAAAACTGTCATTATCCTGATATTTTTCTGATATGCTTTTTTTGTTTTTAACTGCTAGAGACTAACTAATTTTGCAGTTGATTCAACTCCTGTCTGTCCTGAATGTGCCCCGCATGCACAAAATGAATTAAACAGATTTGTCAGACAGATGCCAGCTAAAAGGTGCTGGCTGCTGTACTTTACATTGTTTCCGTTCCAGATGTCAGCAAATTTGTAAGCTCATGATGCCAAGGAAGAGAATCAAGAATCGGTTTGGTTTGAGTGTATTTATCAGTGAAGGTGTTCTGTAAATAGAAAGAAGTGGCTCAAAGGCAATAGTATTTATCTTGACTTACAGAAAGCATTTGATAAGGTGCCACATGAGAGGTTGGGCATCAATCTGAAAGAAATGGGAGTTCAGGGTGATGTCTGTAGATGGGTACAAAATTGGCTCAGACACAGGAAGCAGAGGGTTATGATGCGAAGAACCTTATCAGAATTGGCTGATGTTAAGAGTGGTGTTTCACAGGGGTAACTGCTAGGGCTGCTGCTATTTTTAATACATATAAATGATTTGGATATGAATATTAGTAACAAGCTGGTTAAAATAGGTAGATTAGCAGATTATCTGGAACCCTATGAATCATTACAGAGAGACCTGGACCTGGACAGCATATAGTCTTGTGCAGATTAAATTTAATGTTAGTAAATATAAAGTACTAGCAAAATAAACGCGCCTCGCAGCGGCGAAGTACTGCCTTAAAATTGTTATTAAGAAGAAAAGTAAACATTTTTAAACTGAGAGAAAATATACAAATAATTATTTGTTAAGGATCTCTTTGTATACCACGTTGTCAGTTTGGCCCTCCGGTTGTAATATGACCAAGCTGTGCGCTGAGCTTACTCTTGAGCATGCAATGTACAGTTGGCCATGTGAAAAGCAATCATGCCTCAAATCAGTGCCAACCTTTTGTAGGGTTTGTCCCTGAGACTTATTAATTGTCATTGCAAAGCAGAGCCTTACTGGGAACTGGATGCGTTTGAATTGAATTTGGAGATCAGAGGGTATTACGGGGATGCGAGGAATAAAAACTCTCTCCCCTGAGCCACTGCCAGTAAAAATAGTTGCCTCAATTAGGTTCTTTTGCAGACACATGACCTGAAGTCTCGTGCCATTACAAAGTTTTGGTGGCTGTACGCAAATCCACAATTGGCTTTTTTGAGCCAAACCTGTTGTTTTCTTACGAGGGTTGTCTGAGTTCCACGTGGAATTTTATCGTTTGTCGAGTGTCAGCCTGTCGAAACCTGTTCTGCTGTGTAGAGGGATTATTCAAGTGGTTGCATGTTTTTGTTCAGATGTTTTGCTCCCTCTCTTCCTTCAGAATGAACAGGAGAAGCAAACGAACTGAGAGTGCGCAGCCGGCGCTAGCGGCGAAGCTCCCGACTCCGTGCGTGCGTGACTTTCGAGTGATGATTTTTTACGACTTTTCAGATGGTTTAACAGCTAAAGAGTGCTGCCAAAAACTTTCTCGCATCTTCAAGAAGAATGCTCCAAAGAAGACGATGGTTTTTAAGTGGTTCCAGCGCTTCAGCACAGGCCACTTCAACTTTGACGATGAAGAACGTGAACCGAAACCGCGAAGTTCGACTGATGGCAGAAATGCTGATCGTGTGAAGGAGTTCCTGGAAGAAGATGGTCGTGTGACCATCAGGAAAATTGCCCTGGAACTTGGGATGACCCGGTATGCTGTCGACACCATCATTCAACGAGATCTTGGCTTTACAAAGAACCCCTGCGAGGCCACAACTTCGAAACTCGAGAGGAACTGATTGCAGCTGTCAAAGAACAGCTGGACAACCTCCCAAAGACAGCCTTTCGTGAGTGTTTTGGGGCGTGGGTCAGAAGAGCCCAAAAGTGCATTGATGTTGGCGATGAATACTTGGAAAAAGTTTAAAAAGGATCGAAGTACATGAGAAAAATAGAAAAAAAAAATCCTTGGCTACTTATTTCGAGTGATTCCGCGCGGAACCCAGACAACCCTCGTATGAGCCGTCTTTTTATTATTGGGATCATACCTAGAAACAGAAGCTCTATTAACTTGTTGATTTGCCTGCGAGTATTTAGCGACAGCGTCTCTATGAACTTATGGATTTGCCTGCAAGTATTTAGCAACAGCGTGTTTATTAACTTGTGCATTTTTCTGCGAGTATTTGGCGGCAGCGTCACGAAGTTGTTTCCGTCTAGCTGCATCAGAAAATGTACCACGACGTCTGACACACTTCCTTTTTACTGTTTTCTCACAGCTTGGATTGCTGCTGTCATAATCGGTTTGAGTTTCATGGTTTATTTCAATTACGTTAGTATTTGCAGGACTTGTTGTGTTGAAGTGACATTCGGCATCTGTCAAGCGTGGTAAGCATACAGCCGGTTTCATCGATAACTTCGCATCCAGCTTTTGAGAGTTGAAACATTCATAAACATCAAGTGTCCACTACTCAAATCGTCACCTGTGAATCTAAGATGTTTAAGAGGCATTGGCGGTTCTCCAAACGTGTAACATAGGCAGGCAGGCAATGATGTGGGAGGCGTGGGGATGGGGGACGCAATATAGGCAGGCAGCCAACTACGTGGGAGGCCGGGGGATGCAGGACGCAACCTCGCCTCACATGGCAACCAAGCTGCAGGCTATGGATGTATTTATGTATGTAAGTAGGATTCAGTTATGACCGTTACGCATAGAATTTCAAATGAAACCTGCTTAACTTTTGTAAGTAATCCGTAAGGAATGAGCCTGCCAAATTTCAGCCTTCTACCTACACGGGAAGTTGGAGAATTAGTGATGAGTGAGTCAGTGAGTGAGGGCTTTGCCTTTTATTAGTATAGATTTCACATAGGAAGTAAAAATGTTAAGTTTGAATACACAATGGGAGGTCTGAAAGTCAAAAGTACTCCTTATTAGAAGGATTTAGGAGTCATAGTGGATTCTACACTATCAACTTCCAGACAGTGTTCAGAGGCCATTAAGAAAGCTAAGAGAAGGTTAGGTTATATATATAGCATGATGGATAGAGTACAAGTTAAAGGAGGTTATGCTCAAGCTTTATAAAGCACTGGTGAGGCCTCATCTGGATTACTGCGTGCAGTTTTGGTTTCGAGGCTACAAAAATGACATAGCAGAGCTAGAAAAAGTCCAGAGAAGAGCAAATAGGTGGATTCCAGAGCTACAGCAGATAAATTATGAAGTAAGATTAAAAGAAAATTAAGAGAAGACATGATTGAAGTGTTTAAAATTATGAAGGGAATTAGTACAGTGGATCAAGACTGTTATTTTAAATTGAGTTCATCAAAAACATGAGGACACAGTTGGAAACCTGTGAAGGGAAATTTTGCACAAACATTAGGAAGTTTTTCTTCACACAGAGAACCAGAGACACTTGGAATAATCTATCAAGTAGTGTGGTAGGCAGTAGGACTTTAGGGACTTTCAAAACTTGAGTTGATGTTATTTTAGAAGAATTAAGTGGATAGGACTAGCTAACTTTTTTGGGGTGAATGGCCTGTTCTCGTCCAGACTTTTGTAATTTTCTATGGAATATTTGGATGCATGTCATTTCCACTAATCATACTTCTGTAAAACATCAGATCTGTGTGACAAATGAGTGAATAAATGGAAATTGAGCTGCAGTGTAAATGTTGCCTATTTTGGTTTCAAAGATCAACCACAATATGTTTTATGCTGCACTATATATGCAGTTACTATCAACAACACTGCAGCATTCATGAAAAAGAGTAATCTAAAACAACAAAAATTGCAATAACTCATCAGATTATATAGACCAAATCAGGACAATTCAGACTGGATAATCCTAAAACTAAATGTAGTGAAACATACATATTAAAAAAAAAACTAAACAGCGAAATCAGACCTGTATGGTATCCTTAAATCCTGGACCATTTCCTGTATTTAAGACCTTTTTTCCTGCCAGTCTCTAGAAAACACTATGGTTGTTTTACTTCAGTATATTTAAAAATCGTCTGCCTCTCCACTGAAATCCAAAACTATTCAAACAAATTTTGTTTTGTGCATTGGAGCTGGGGAGTCCTCTACAGCGTATCTTCAATCTGAGCCTGGAACAGGGGAGAGTCCTGAGGCTTTGGAAAACATCTTGCATCACCCCAGTCCCAAAGGTATCACGTCCTAGTGAGCTGAATGACTTCCGCCCTGACGTCACATGTGATAAAGACCATGGAGCGGCTACTGCTTCACCACCTGAGGCCACAGGTCCGCCACACCCTCTACCCTCTGTAGTTCGCATACCAGGAGAAGGTGGGAGAGGAGGATGCCATCATCTATATGCTTCACCGATCCCTCTCCCACTTGGACAGAGGCAGTGGTGCTGTAAGAAATATGTTTCTGGAGTCCTGCCATGTGCAAAAGTTCACTGACGACACTGCTATCGTGGGCTGCACGGAGTGGGCAGGAGGAGGAGTATAGGAACCTAATCAAGGACTTTCTTAAATGGTGCGACTCAAACCACCTACAACTAAACACCAGCAAAACCAAGGAGCTGGTGGTGGATTTTAGGAGGACCAGGCCCCTCATGGACCCCGTGATCATCAGAGGTGACTGTGTGCAGAGGGTGCAGACCTATAAATACCTGGGAGTGCAGCTGGATGATAAATTGGATTGGACTGCCAATACTGATGCTCTGTGCAGGAGAGGACAGAGCCGACTATACCTCCTTAGAAGGCTGGTGTCCTTCAACATCTGCAATAAGATGCTGTAGATGTTCTATTAGACGGTTGTGGCGAGCTCCCTCTTCTACGCGGTGGTGTGCTGGGGAGGCAGCATAAAGAAGAGGGACGCCTCACGCCTGGACAAACTGGTGAGGAAAGCAGGCTCTATTGTAGGCACGGAGCTGGACAGTTTGACATCCGTGGCAGAGCGACGGGCGCTGAGCAGGCTCCTGTCAATCATGGAGAATTCACTGCATCCACTGAACAGTATCATCTCCAGACAGAGGAGCAGCTTCAGCAAAACTGACAGACTGAGGAGATCACTCCTCCTCCACACTATGCGACTCTTCAGTTCCACCCGAGGGAGTAAACGTTAACATTATACAAATTTACTGTCCGTTATACCTGTATTTTTATCAGTGTTTAATTTAATATTGTTTTTATCAGTATGCTGCTGCTGGAGTATGTGAATTTCCCCTTGGGATTAATACAGTATCTATCTGTCTGTCTGCCTGCCTGTCTGTCTGTCTGTCAGTCCGTCTGTCCTGTACCTGTTCAGTTTGTTGCAATTCTGGGATAAATTGCTGAGGCATTAACGTATAGTAATGAAACATTCTGAGACCCAAAGTATTATATACTTATTTCTATTCAAATACTGTATATCCTAATTTCTACCTATGTCTGGGGCTGTCAGGTTGCTCTGCATGTATTTATAAGTAAACCTGTGGTCATCTGCAATGGTAAAAGGTGGGCAGGGATGACAAGGAGAAGAGGTTTTTGTCAAGCTTACTGCAATTCTTAGTTTGTAGTAATCTCCAATCAGCATTTCAACAGACTCCACCCCCCCCACCCCCCCTTCCACTGATGATTTAATTATAGCCATTATCTTTGGTAGCTTGGCAATGGCTTGTGTTAGTTCCTTGATTTGGGCAGCGCCTAGATGTTTTCTTACCATGATCTTTGTTGTCTACTAGCGAACTTATGCATATTTTAAGCATTTGCCTGCCTGTTGCCTGTAATGCCATGTGATACAAAAATAGTTTCTCACTGTTTTGTTAAGCCTCAAAATGCACAAAATGTTTTTCTTTTTTTTAAAATTTAATTGTATATTTTTGTGCCTGGCTTGGTAGAGGTCTGTTGAATGAGGGGAGCCGGGTGCTGCAGAGCCAGTCATCAAACCCTTTGAAAAGGATGTGAAAAGGACTTCGTTAAGAGAATTGATGAATCAGTAAATGTGCCTAATGACACCAGTAACAGCATAGGCAATTCTGCGTAGCATCCATCTTCTGACTTCATGACTAAATAAAGATAAAATTGCTGTTTTAGTGAAAGTACAAACATCCCATGCCAAAATATAGGCAAAGCATTTTAACATGTAGTATAGCTATCAACTGACACCACTTATCTAAACTATGTTTGCTATTGTTATGCCATACAGAGATGCAAAAGTCAAAATGACAAAATATTATAATAGCTGACAGAAGCACTTCTCACAGGCATGGAGCCAAGTAACAGCAGTAATTTATGTGTGTGTGTGTCTGTCTCTTCTTTCGTGCTCATTACAATGTACATAATTAATATATACAGTGTATCTGGAAAATATTCACAGCACATCACTTTTTCCACATTTTGTTATGTTACAGCCTTATTCCAAAATGGATTAAATTCATTTTTTCCCTCAGAATTCTACACAAAACACCCCATATCCTGACTAGTCTCCCAGTTCCTGCCGCTGAAAAACATCCCCACAGCATGATGCTGCCACCACCATGCTTCACTGTAGGGATGGTATTGGCCTGGTGATGAGCGGTGCCTGGTTTCCTCCAAACGTGACGCCTGGCATTCACACCAAAGAGTTCAATCTTTGTCTCATCAGACCAGAGAATTTTCTTTCTCATGGTCTGAGAGTCCTTCAGGTGCCTTTTGGCAAACTCCAGGTGGGCTGCCAAGTGCCTTTTACTAAGGAGTGGCTTCCGTCTGGCCACTCTACCATACAGGCCTGATTGGTGGATTGCTGCAGAGATGGTTGTCCTTCTGGAAGGTTCTCCTCTCTCCACAGAGGACATCTGGAGCTCTGACAGAGTGACCATCGGATTCTTGGTCACCTCCCTGACTAAGGCCCTTCTCCCCCGATCGCTCAGTTTAGATGGCCAGCCAGCTCTAGGAAGAGTCCTGGTGGTTTCGAACTTCTTCCACTTACGGATGATGGAGGCCACTGTGCTCATTGGGACCTTCAAAGCAGCAGAAATTTTTCTGTAACCTTCCTCAGATTTGTGCCTCGAGACAATCCTGTCTCTGAGGTCTACAGACAATTCCTTTGACTTGATGCTTGGTTTGTGCTCTGACATGAACTGTCAACTATGGGACCTTATATAAACAAGTGTGTGCCTTTCCAAATCATGTCCAATCAACTGAATTTACCACTGGTGGACTCCAATTAAGCTGCAGAAACATCTCAAGGATAATCAGGGGAAACAGGATGCACCTGAGCTCAATTTTGAGCTTCATGGCAAAGGCTGTGAATACTTATGTACATGTGCTTTCTCAATTTTTTTATTTTTAATAAATTTGCAAAAGTCTCAAGTAAACTTTTTTCACGTTGTCATTAAGGGGTGTTGTGTGTAGAATTCTGAGGAAAAAAATGAATTTAATCCATTTTGGAATAAGGCTGTAACATAACAAAATGTGGAAAAAGTGATGTGCTGCGAATACTTTCCGGATGCACTGTAGGCTTCAGTTACCTTGTGCTACTGAGATCTGAAAGGATAACAGCTATTTTAACTTTTTATTTGCTCACTGTGTTTGCTTGGCTACTTTTGCTCTTACCCTGAAACCCTGGCATTTTTTTTAAGAAAATGCAAATATTCCAAAATCCAAAAATATCAGAAATAATTTTGGTCCCAGGCATTTCAGATTATGGATGCTTAACTTGTGTAGTGTATCTAATAATTTGCTCAGTGAGTCAAAAGAAATTGGCTTATAGTATGTTATATAGTACATTACTATATTCTTCTTTTAATATATTTATGTTTGTGCTCAAATGAATGAGGTGAAATCCTTTTAACATTAATTTTTGTCAAGACACAGATGTTTTTATAGTCTGAGAAGTTTTGGACACTAAAGCCTAAGGATATGAGCTACAGGGTGACAGGGGCATCAGAGCCCTACAAGTAATCAAAACTGTTAAAGCCCCTGATTTCTCACACCTATTCTTGAGAAACAGAGACAGGTAGCGTGGTTCCTCCCAAAGCCCATATCTAGATGATTGTCTTTTAAAGATATCTTGGCTATATTTCGTGAACATGGCATGCCAAATTCTGTCATTTAGTCAGTCATAATCACCATTTCTTTTCAAATTTTGAAAAAGCAACTATATTTTAAATACAAACATGTTTATGTAATTTACATTAAAATTGATTTCAGGTGCATTTATGCAAATGTTCTTTTTATAAGAATTGAATAACAGCTTAATTCATGTCTTCTCTTGATTTGTTTTTGTCTGACTTAAGAACTAACTAGTTTGTAAACCTTCTCAGTTTAGTTTTGATTTTTTTACCCAATGTGGTGCTGTTGTTCTCAGTATTTTTTCTGTTATCAGGAGCCAACATTTCTTCTTTTAAAATAAACTGATTCATTGATATCAGATAAAGGCAGGATCTGCTTAAAAAGGCACAGGCACAAGTTAGGAAGGTGAGAAAGTAGCTTAGACTTGCAGGAGAAGATGTTTGCTAAGCAAGGGATTTCTTTTCAAAAAAGCACAATTGAAGCCAACTGCTGCCATTTTTCTTCAGTTCTTTAAGGATCTTGTAGTTCTAAGCTAATTCTAAATGTTTGTCCTGCTTAATGCTCTTTTCTACTCTTTCATTGAGTTTAATCATTTCCTTGGCATAGCTAACTTGATTGGTACACATTTTATGAGCCTCTATACAATCTGATGCTGTTCATTTTCACAGTCTTCATTTTAGCACTTGATTATATTCTTCTTTTACTAGTCTGCAATATCTTTGCATCCCATTTTGAGTGCAAAATTCAAGCTCTACTTAAATCAGTTCAGCAGGTTTAACTTATATACCAGTAGGGTTGAATTTTATACACTGTCTTTCTTAATACTTCCCACAGTAAGCATTCTTGTACTTTAGCTATTCTTATGACTTATTTTTGTAGGTGATACAGTCAGCAATGCTGGAATCATGTTTAAACTGACCATCATCAAAATTGGAATACTTAATGGTTGCACTAATAGTGCAGGAGAAAGCCAAGTTCATAATTTATATATGCTATAACTTTTAAAATGAAAATACACACCTACCAGTGTCTTTTCCATTTGTCGCCTTAAACTTCCTTAGTTCCATTACTAATAAAATCTTGGTTGTTTTCAGTGGATAATTGATACTTTAATAAATGAATGATATGAGGAGTTTTGTGCAAATTTTTCTCACCTTCAAGATTTTTTAACAATGTACTGTGCTATATTATTTTTTGTATTTAAGTAAACATGATCCCAACTGCAAAAAGTAAAATGTGCAAATATTTAAGGGTCAGCCTGCATTGTGGGAGAGTTACAAAATACTATTAAAGGCAAAAAAATGTATGACATAATTCATAATGATGTTAGCCTTTATGTCAATGTAGAAGTTTGATGTACAATGTATGCATTCAGGGAATTTCTTCAACAAAATTTATTAAAGTATATAATACTGTCACAGTGCAGTGTGAAAAAAAATAATGCAAAAAACATTTTCTATAGACCCTGTATACTATTTCTTCTTAGGTACCAGGTTTTTACACTCCATTCTAATATGCAGACATCTGACCAGAAAAGAGTTCTACGAGTATCCCCTCCTGGTATTAGAAAAATAGTAAGTATCTTAAAAAATGGAAATAAACTTCACGTTCTCAGTAATTGTACTTATATGTAATGTTTTGTTTTGCACTATAGATTCTTTCAACCAATATTGCAGAAACCAGTATCACGGTCAATGATGTGGTCTTTGTTATTGATGCTGGCAAAGTCAAAGAGGTATGTTGTGTAGGAAAGAACTAGAAACAGACTGCTCTGTCCTGATAACACAGAACTCTACTATAAACTTGTCTGATTTTTTTTTTTTTGCTATAGAAATCCTTTGACGCTCTGAACCATGTGACAATGTTAAAAATGGTATGGATCTCAAAAGCAAGTGCAATCCAGAGAAAAGGAAGGTAAATTAAGTTTAAATTATATTGTTCATTTTTAAATATAATAGATTACACTGGGAGGCTTTTTGTCTTTCACAAACTAAAGTGGACATACTAAATGTTGTGTGATAATGATCTGTGTTTACTCATCATTATTTAGGCCAAAGTCATTATTCCATGCCCCTTGCAAAAAATCCTGTACATTTGAGAGTTAACAGAACAGTAAAAAGCTAATAAATGGTAGAGAAACAAATATCAAAGTAAGCACCAGAAGTATAATTTATAATTAGTTCTGTGACTATATGAAAACTAACTTTCTTTAAAAATCAAAAAAGAGCGAGGTAACAATATAGAGTTAGAACAGGAACCAGTTTAGTCTAATCATGCTTTTAAGAAATAATATATGGGAGTAAATCTGTTATATTTTTTCTTTTTTTTTTGTTGAAAAAATATAATACAGTGATTTGAAAATTTCATTTTGGTTATACCATACAACTTTAGACAATGTGTATTAAGTCTGCAGCTAAAACACTGTGTTGGCCAATGCTACCCTTGAAAAAGCTCTTTAAAAATTCCTATTTTAAACAAGTACAATAGTAAAAATCTGAAATATGATGGAGTTTTTAATATAAGATTTAATATTAAATGTTACAAACATTTTACTATTGATTACTTCTTAATTATGTGCTGTAGGGGACTCCATACCAAGTTTTTGAAATTATTTATAAAAAAAAAAAGACCAATTAGTCAACTCTGTATAATCTAAAGAGTTAATTCCTGCTGCTTAATACTTTGTTTTAGATGTTTCAATTCTGTGTCATTAAAAGTAGCAGGCATTTGTTACATATACATCGGTTTATGTTGTTTACATTTATGTTTCTAAATTTAAGGACTAAATTAAAGTAGGAAGGTCCATCAGCTTTTCTGATCTGTTCTAAATATTTAAGGCTTTCTATACAAGGTTTTCCTACAGCTTGTTGGAAGTCTAATTTTCTTTTGTTATTTGCATTTGCTTGTTTGCTCTGTTGTATTATTTTTTGTTACTTTCTCAGTCTTTTTGCTCTTAAGCCTTTATAGTTAGTCCTTATATTATCTTTTGATTTTAGTGAACTCTTTAGTTTTTCAATTTAGGGTACTCTATCTTTGTAGTGCCTTAAAGACAATGAAAAACCAGAGAGAAACTGGCAGCTACATCTGTGATAGGCTTAGCATAAGACTGTTATGACATCCACCACTCCAGTGGCTGCTTTTTGTCCTGCTCACTGCAACTATGAAACCAAACTAGCTCAGACCTAATTTTCTAATTTGTGGCAACAGTGCATATCAATGTGCATTCATTTTATTCAAGTGGTTGTGCTACTTTTATACTTAAAAATAAACAAAATTCAGTACATTCAAATTTTAGCACCAACCTATTCCAAGGCAGAGTATACATAGAGCGGAGTGGTGGGTCTGAGACTAGGAATTTGCACTGGCAATTGGAAGGTTGCCGGTTCAAATCCCGTAAATGCCAAAAGTAGGCCCTTGAGCAAGGCACTTGACCTGCAGTTGCTCCATCCTGGGTATGACGTTAACCTGCATCTAGCCCTGTATGTAGACCCTCCAACCTGCAGGGAAAAAACCTGGGGGTTGTTGGGAGAATTGGCACTCCAACCACCATAACAAAACTCACACTGTTCCATTCCATCTGAACTAGTTGCATGGCTGCACTCAGGTCCTAATCAGGGATCCTGAGTTGGTTTGTCATGTGGTGGATGCGGCAGTACACTGTATCAGCAGTATGTGCTCCTAACCTAACCTCTATTCCAAGGAGTGGTGTCACTTTCAGGGTTTATTTCAAGCTTGGTGCCATGTGGAGAGTTTAAAACTTCTCTTATCTGTGACATTTAATAGATGGGTTCAGTGAATATTTGGAAAACTTAACTCCAGGAAATGCTAAAAACTTTCAGTTGTATAATTTTCATGTGGCAGCATCTGCTACAAATGAAAATGCTCTTTGCACTGCATTTCACACAGTTTTGCAAGAGGTGAGATTGGGACTCGAGTGCAGCAGGTGACACCACACTAGAGTTTTTTTTATTTTTTTTTTATTTTTGTTTTTTTTTTTACAGTGGCTGGAGTGCCAATCCTGCCACTAACCCCCACATTTTCCCTGTAAGTTGGAGGACCTACTTGCAGGGCTGGATGCAGATTAACGGCATACCCAGCACAAGGCAATTACAGGTTAAGGGCCTTGCTCAAGGGCTCAACAGAGTAGAGTCACTTCTGTTATTTACAGGATTCGAACCAGCAACCTTCCAATTGCCGTCATAGATCCCCAGCATCAGAGCCACCACTCTGCCCAGCATTGCAAGATTAAACACAAATGTAATAATCTTTTTTCTTAGTCTACATACCATTTAATCTTCTGGTCTGTACAGTGTCCATGGTAAATCATTTGAATAACCTTGCTATAGATTGGTATCCTGTCCAAGAGTGGTTACTGTCTTATGTTTCTGTGTTATCTCTCGCTTTGTCCATGACCCAATAAAGAAATAGTTTTGAAAAATGAAGGATTGTCCTTGTTACATACTGTTAATCTCCCCTCTGATTTTTGAGAGGTAGTTCTTCTTGATTTCCGGTGTCAGCTCTTGATCTTTTGTTCTGTGTGTTATAATTTTCTTTAGAACTCTTTTAATACTTAAGATTAATTTGGTTGTGCTCTGAGATTACATTATTCTTAACATTACCTTTCCATTTCTTTTTCATACATCTCAGTTTCTCTCAACTTCATTACCACAGTTATACCACTAAGGAGACATATGCATAGAAACATTTCACAATAAGAAAAGTGATTTTCCTAGTTCAGATTTTGAGCTTCAAAATCACACTGAAACTCCAGAAAGTCCTATGATGCAACATTAATATCTGGCATCAAGAAGACTCTTGAGAGCAGCCAGAGAACAAAAAGAATAACCTAAAGTCAGTCTTTTTCCATCTCCCTCTTTTTAGTTAAGTGCCTGTGAGATAGACCTTTCACATTTTAGAATGGATCATTTTATCAGTCTGTCAGCAAACTGATGAATATTAGGTAGATATTGTGGCAGTGCTGCTGCCTCATTAACCAGCATTCAGGTTTTGAAACCTGCATCCAAAGGTTGTCATTGTGGAGTTTGCATGTTCTCTCTTTGTCTTCATTAGTCTTCTTTTGGGTGCTCTTCAATTCCTCCCACATCTGCAAAGACTTGCATGTTAGATGACTTGAATATCTACGTTAGTTCTGTGTGTTATTGGGCTCTGTGATAGCCTGGCTGCTTAGGCTCCTGTCCCTCATGACAGTTAGTAAGTTATATTATTTAATGTTATACTAAATATTTAATGATCATTGGGACCAAATTGCTAAATTTTAATTTTAATGTTAATTGTTGGTGTGTCCCATTTAAAAGTATGGTCTTTCACTGTAAAATAATTTGGTTAATTGCAAATAATTTAATGTTTGATTTAATGTTTTACAGAGCTGGGCGTTGTCGACCAGGCATTTGTTTTCATCTGTTTAGCAGATTACGCTTTAAACACATGTTGGAGTTCCCGATACCAGAACTTCTAAGAATGCCCCTTCAGGTAGGCATTTTTGTGTCTATTTATTTTAAGGAATCATAGATGCAAACTATTTTATTCTTGTTAAATACAGTATATTACAAATGTAATGGTAAGCCAATTACTACCCCTAAATGGGGTGCTGAACCACACATTCCATGTTTGGGGTTATATCCTTGACAAACAGGAGAATTTATGTTATATTGATTATATTTGTGGTTACTAAATCAAGTATGCAAAAAACAAGCAACATCATCTTTTTGCTTGTTGGGGGAGGAACTATGTGAGTTTTAAACAAAAAAACAAGATTATTTGGTTAAATAAGAAGTCATGCCTCTATTTAAAAATGAGTAATAGAATGCAAGGTCTAAAATAGTAGTCATTGTGAACTTCTTGAGACTAATCTTTTAATCTTTAAGTATAAAAAATTAGAAAGTCGCTGGATCTTAGGCATACCACTGTACAGAGGAAAATATATTTAAGGACAGTGACTGTTAATAAAACTGAAACACTCATGGGATCAAAAGAGCCATGGTCATGAGTATCACATCTACCAAAAAATTCTCGTTTGAAATATTGTGCTGTGCATAGGAGTGGCAATAGGACAGTGAAGACAATATTTCTGGCTCTATTATGTACAATATTTAGGGGTAACCAACCCCGACCCCCCCAGAACACACAACATAATACCCCAAAATCTCAAAAATTCTTTGGCTGATTTTTGAAATTTGGTGACTTTACAGTTTTTATTCTATTTATCAATTTTTATTAATAGTATAATAACATTCATGCTCTGTGTTGTGTTGAGAGTGGATTTTATGAAAGTGATGGAGGAGAAGCAACTGACAGGCCACAGGAGCAGCAGCACTAACCATGGGGAGACTGGACGACTGAAGAAGGCATGGTATTTTTCAACAGAAAAAAGAAGACGTGATCATGTTCGGCATGAACAGTCAGATTTGAAATTGAAGGAGAAAGTTAAAATTATAAAGCTCCAGTGAGGGTGCCAAGCACTGTGGCTCTAAACGTATGAAAAGGGAGTGAGAGAGAAGTAGAGGCAGAGGTGATGTCCTCGCATAAAAGACAAGCCAGGGTCAACTGTGTCAGTTTAAACTTAATGATTCCCCCACAGGCTACTCCATTGTATTATGCATTCACATCTGTGGACCCCTTCCTCCAAAACTGTACATGTAAATCCACAACTGCTTACTTTGAATGTGAATGCTCCATCCCCACACAAAATTTTATTACATACAGTGGGGCAAAAAAGTATTTAGTCATCCACCAATTGTGTAAGTTCTCCCACTTAAAAAGATGAGAGAGGCCTGTAATTTTCATCATAGGTATGCCTCAACTATGAGAGACAAAATGAGAAAACAAAATCCAGAAAATCACATTTTTGAAGAATTTATTTGCAAATTATGGTGGAAAAAAAGTATTTGGTCAATAACAAAAGTTCATCTCAGTACTTCGTTATATACCCTTTGTTGGCAATGACAGAGGCCATATGTTTTCTGTAGGTTTTCACACACTGTTGCTGGTATTTTGGCCCATTCCTCTATGCAGATCTCCTCTAGAGCAGTGATATTTTGGGGCTGTCGCTGGGCAACACAGACTTTCAACTCCCTCCAAAGATTTTCTATGGGGTTGAGATCTGGAGACTGGCTAGGCCACTCCAGGACCTTGAAATGCTTCTAACGAAGCCACTCCTTCGTTACCCAGGCGGTGTGTTTGGGATCATTGTCATGCTGAAAGACCCAGCCACGTTTCATCTTCAATGCCCTTGCTGATGGAAGGAGGTTTTCACTCAAAATCTGACGATACATGGCCCCATTCATTCTTTCCTTTACACAGATCAGTCGTCCTGGTCCCTTTGCAGAAAAACAGCCCCAAAGCATGATGTTTCCACCCCCATGCTTTACAGTAGGTATGGTGTTCTTTGGATGCAACTCAGCATTCTTTTTCCTCCAAACACGACAAGTAGAGTTTTTTCATCTGACCATATGACATTTTCCAAATCCTCTTCTGGATCATCCAAATGCTCTCTAGCAAACTTCAGACGGGCCTGCACATGTACTGGCTTAAGCAGGGGGACACGTCTGGCACTGCAGGATTTGAGTCCCTGGCGGCGTAGTGTGTTACTGATGGTAGCCTTTGTTACTTTGGTCCCAGCTCTCTGCAGGTCATTCACTAGGTCCCCCCGTGTGGTTCTGGGATTTTTGCTCACCATTCTTGTGATCATTTTGAACACAGGGTGAGATCTTGCGTGGAGCCCCAGATCGAGGGAGATTATCAGTGGTCTTGTATGTCTTCCATTTTCTAATAATTGCTCCCACAGTTGATTTCTTCACACCAAGCTGCTTACCTATTGCAGATTCAGTCTTCCCAGCCTGGTGCAGGTCTACAATTTTGTTTCTGGTGTCCTTTGACAGCTCTTTGGTCTTGGCCATAGTGGAGTTTGGAGTGTGACTGTTTGAGGTTGTGGACAGGTGTCTTTTATATTGATAACGAGTTCAAACAGGTGCCATTGATACAGGTAACGAGTGGAGGACAGAGGAGCCTCTTACAGAAGAAGTTATAGGTCTGTGAGAGCCAGAAATCTTGCTTGTTTGTAGGTGACCAAATACTTATTTTCCACCATAATTTGCAAATAAATTCTTTAAAAATCAGACAATGTGATTTTCTGGATTTTTTTTCTCATTTTGTCTCTCATAGTTGAGTTATACCTATGATGAAAATTACAGGCCTCTCTCATCTCTTTAAGTGGGAGAACTTGCACAATTGGTGGCTGCCAAAAAAAGAAAATACAAAAAAAGAAATACTTGAGTGAAAGATAAAACCAAATGAAAATAATAAACATCTAATAATGATAGTAATACAGTATTTCTGAGAAACAGAAAATGCATGGTGGCCAGAGGAATGATGGGTAGAGACAACAGAAGCCATGGTATTTCATCCACATCTTAATGCCTCCTTTTTATTTCCATTTCCTCATTTTCTTTTGGTGATTATTTATCCTGTGTCATTACAGCTGTGTTGAAAGTTAAGATAAATAGTTGCTGCAAGTTTATGTCCATTGTTGCTTTGAAATGATCAAAATAACCACAATTTAAAAAAATATATATCTATGTCCAAATACTGCACTGTAGTCATATTTAATAAAGAAAGCAGATGTACTTAACAATGAATGATCAGACAAAATACTAAATGGTTATAAAGATAACAGTTATATTAACAGTTATATAAACAAACCAGTCATATCAGATAACAGTTTCAGGTACTTGTGTTAGTTTCCAAGGATAGAAAATCCAAGCTAAAATGGAGAACCCATCTAAGTATAGAATATGTCTCAGAAGTGCTCAGACTTGAGCTAGTGAAGGCAAGCACTACATCCAAACTCCTTACACTTGGCTTAAGTTGGGTTTTGGTTTGTTTTTTCTTTTATAAAATGCAAAAGCAGGCTAACTCATCGATGCCTGGCAGCATGAATGATTACACTTAAAAATCCAGGTTGCTTGAATTTGCAAATGAGTATCAACGTCTCTTCCCCAATGTTTGTAAAAAATTAATGTTTCATTTAGGATATCATGTGATTTTTTCCCCCAAAAATATCTAGACACAAGATGTTGAATGGAGCCAGTGTGAATATTGCTTTTATTATTTCACAAAACTGTTTCTGGCACCATGTTTTTCCAATGAAGAGGAATGAACAAAGGCAAACCTATATGTGTATTGTATTGTACAGCACTATAATAGGAGACATTTTAAAGACTTTCTAAAGAGACAAAATGTGCCAGTTTTCTTCCTTATTTTGTCTTAAACATTCACTAATTCTGTTAGGTTTTCGGCTATTTTAAGAATGTCATGTATTTATCTCTATTTTAACAGGAGTTATGCTTACATACAAAACTTCTAGCACCCGTCACATGTCCAGTAGCAGAATTCCTTTCCAGAGCACCAGAGCCACCATCAACTTTGATAATCAAGAATGCTGTACAGATGCTTAAGGTACATTTAAATTAATTGTCTTTGATGAAAAGTTCAAGTTTTAAATGCTTTATGAAAAAATGGTTTAGTTTACTAATACTTTCCCTTTTTAGACCATTGACGCCATGGATTTTTGGGAAGACTTAACAGAACTTGGATATCACCTTGCAGATCTTCCTGTTGAACCACACCTTGGAAAGATGGTTTTGTGTGCTGTAGTGCTTAAATGCCTTGATCCTATTCTTACTATTGCATGCACACTTGCCTACAGAGATCCTTTTGTTTTGCCAGTGCAGGCTGCACAAAAAAGGGCAGCAATGCTTTGCAGAAAACGTTTCTCTGCAGGAACCTTCAGTGATCATATGGCACTGTTAAGGGCTTTTCAGGTATTTTTTGAAGATATAATAATCTTTTTAATTATTAGTTGTATTTCCTTTCCTTATTTCATGCTTACAGATATTTCTGCTTTATAATAAATAAACAAATGTCATAACAGCTACTTTGTGATACAATAATTACAATCTTCTCACCCTCTCACTAAATGCAGGTATTGTCAGTACTTTTTAATGTATATTTGTTACTTTTTGTATTGTTTGTATTTTAATGATATGGGTGTAAAAAGCAAACCTAAAGTTATGAGTATTATTTAATATTTTGTTTTGTTGATATTTGTATTAGTTGTTCATTTTTCAAATCCTAGATTGTTTTATCAGTTATTATTATTTTATAGGCATGGCAGAAGGCTCGTAGCGATGGCTGGGAGAGGTCATTTTGTGAAAAGAATTTTCTTTCCCAGGCTACAATGGAAATTATCATTGGAATGAGGACACAGTTACTAGGTCAACTTAGAGCAATAGGTGTGTACTTTTGCTTGCAATAAAAAATGTAATTTATTCAACTTTTGTTTAAGATGGAGCCTCTAGCTTTCTTTCTTAAACATGCTGTACACCACCTTAGTTTACCATCCTCACTGCCTTATCCAAAATTGTCAAATCACCTTACATATTTCAGGTAATGTCTCCTCCAAGGAATGCTCTTTCTTGCTAAATTAATTCTTGTTTACAAAATAAAAAGTATATTTGCTATCTTTTTTGTAAAGTTCTTCTTAACCTTGGTTCTTTTATTACTGATGTTAAGCAGCAGTTCTGAGTGGTACCCCCATAAACAGCACCTTCAACCCTCTAGGCTGAAATCTGCCCCTTTATTCACTTGTATTTTCAAATCATATAGCCTTATCTACAAAATTTACTAATTTGTGTGCAAGGTGCTAAAGAATTTGTAGTATTCTGTTATTCCTTGTAAATTTGTATTGATTGATTATTTGTTTTTTAAAGTGCAGCACACTTTTCAACGCTTTTTTTAAGGGTTACCCATATGACCTGTCATACCATTACATCCCAATGGAATTGTTCATCATAAATATTTTGTATATAACAATGTAATCATTATAATCCAATCTTCAAAGCTGTGATGTTATATTGCCTTTTAGTTTCCTAAAGTATACTATAAAATATTCATAAACTCAGAATGTTTAAGGACTGCTTATCTCTTAGTACAATGTCTAGACTCACCTTCTAACATGACGAAGGCCTCTTTTTCATCTTGATAACTTAATTCACCACTGGTGTTCACCAGCATGACCTAGGGTTACTATGTTGACATCAACAACCTTTTGGTTACAGCTTCTTGCATCTACCTTGACTACTGAGGTCCTGGACAGGATCTGTTTAGATTCCATATTCCAAATCTCTCCCAAGATGCATGATAAACACCTCCTGTGATGAGTGTTGAGGTCATCCTTAACAGATGCATTCGCTGTTTATTCCAAGCACAACTTTAGTACTTGTAGGAGACTTCCAGCTCATTTTAGATGGAGCTGTACCTCTCTAAGCCAGCTGTCCACCAATTAAGGTATTGATCATTTGACAGTGACAGTGTATAAAATATAACAAACCTGATTAATGGTCTTAACAGTAGAAACGTGGCAGGTCACAAACGGCAGCAAATAATAGGAGAGGATGAAATATAAGTAAATAATGTGCCAAGTCAAAACCAATAAATCAAGCCTATCATTCTACAAAACCAGAACTTAAACCAAAGTCATACTCAAACACAATCACTAGTCTGTTTGCCAAAAAACTCAATACTGTCACAAGACTTCCAAAGAGTATCCACAAACTTGGTGAATAAGTCAGTTGCAGCACTGTCTTACCAAAATGGTGGCACCCATAGAAAAACAAAATGGTACTGCATTGTAAATCAAAATGTAATGAATAATTAAATTAAAAATGGTAAAATAAAGTTACAAATAGGAAAGCATTTTTAAGTGCTATATAAATATGTGCATTTTTGTATTATAATACCTAAAATGCAATTGAAGCAGTAGCCCGCATGATGAGTTTCTATTTTAAAAAAAAAAAACTATACAGATATATACTATAGAAATTTCAAAAGCACATAAAAGTAATTTTTCACAAGTGAAAACCTTTCTTTCAACAGGGTAAATTAAAATGTGTAAATGTTCACAAATGCTAATTGATTATTTCTTCTTATTAATGCTGTTTAGTAATGCATTATATGAATATAATGAAGCTGATACTTTGCACAGAAACTCAAAGCATCTATTGTGAATTTTGACTGAATTATAATTTTTTATTATAAAAATGAATGGCAATTTGTGTGCTATATTTTACTTGAGGGTGATGATTGCTGACAAGTTCTATAGATGATACAACAAAGGAAAATATAGTAACAGATTAACTGGAAGACCATGTAACAGAGAGAACAATGACAGTTCCCTTTAAAGGTAGCATGGGCTTATGTTCTTCTAAAGTTTAGGGTTTATAGTGAAAAATGCGTTATTTCCCTAAAATTGATATAATTTGTTGTTGGCATTAAGGTAAGTATGCAATCTCTTAAAGGTTATATTATTGAAATTTTTAAGCAAACAGATATTTATTTTGATGAAAATGTCAAATGCACTCTTTGTGACAACAAAATCTGTAATCAGTCCAGGTCAAAAAGCCTAATTTATGAGTTACGGCTTTTTGTGTTTTATTAAAAACATTTTTAAGGATATTTATATCTTCAGAGGAAGTAAAGCTCAGCTAATATACTTTCTAATAATAATAGGGCACATAAAATAAAATACACAATTTTAATACTTAATATAGTTAGGAAATTTGGAACTTGCTTGATAAGCAGGTTAGAAAATGGATGGTGATAGAAAGAACAGTCATTTTTTTTTTATTCTTACCTTTCCTGAGCATGACTATGAACACAAGCCCAAGAACAAATAAGAAGAGCTTGTAAAATTAAATGTGAGACTTTAATATGTAGAGTTCTTGTATTGCATTTAACATGAGTTTTTGCAATTATATTGTGATTTATTCTTTAATATGGTATAGAGTAATAAAATGTGCATTTTTACCCAATATTTTGTGTACTTTATTGCAGTAAAATTAATTATCCAAGTTGCATTTATCAGATCTATTTTCCCCATTTAATTCTGCACATAAAAATTTTTAAATTAAATTTAAACAGATATTAGAGCAATTACTGAGGGAACTGAAACAGGAAATGGTATCAGTGTTTTAATTGTTTTATGTTTGGGCAACATTTTTTAAAGAGTTACTGCAACTGTGCCCTTGTGTTCAATCATATATTATGTCTAGGATAAATTTTTAAAAAGTGAATAAATAAAGTAAAAGAATGTACTTGTGTGCTAATAAGTATATTTTGTCCTCATAGGTTTTGTTAGGGCTAGAGGAGGAGGTGACATTCGCGATGTGAATCTCAATTCTGAAAACTGGGCAGTGGTGAAAGCTGCCCTTGTTGCTGGAATGTATCCCAACCTCATCCATGTAGACAAGGAGAACTTTAAGCTAGTGGGTGCAAAAGAAAAGAAAGTCAGAATTCATCCTACCTCAGTTTTGAGTCAGCCAAATTTCAAAAAGGTAAAGTTTTATAAATACTTTTTTAGTTTATTGACCTTATTGCAACATTCACTGAATTACTTCCTTTGGCCCTATATTGGCAATTATTCCCATTGTTTGTCAAAATTAATTTTCTTTACTTAATTTACATCTTAACAGACAATAGGAAATATGGAAATTTAGCAATATACAGTATTTAGTCATGCTTAAGAATGTTATCTGTCTGTCTTGAAGAGCATTAGATATTAATGATAAATTGCTTTTATTGCTGAAGATTAGTAGAGGATACTGTAATTATGGCTCATTACTAGGATAAGCCTGTATTATATTGCAAGTTCCTATGTAAGGTCCTTTTTTAAATTTTCTGCCAGTCGACTCGTACATATAGTATTCATTTACACATTTCTGAATGTTTCTGTATGTGCGGCTTTCTTAGGAACAGAAGCACAACATTCAAGGTTAGATAGCTATTAGATTCAATGAGCCAGATATCACACAGCAGCTGTCTTTACCTCTTCTTACCTTTTACATTGACAGCTAAGCTTCCAGGGATCCATCTGATATAAGATTTGTACTTTGTGCATGACACCATTCTGATAGGCTTGATGTCAGAAAGTGATGAAATTTTATACCAGATGGAAATTAATTAGCTGGCCAGCTGGTGTGCTGTCAGTATTCGGGAGCTGAGCATTATGACACCAGCATGAAAGAGCAGAAATTTCAGATCCTCAGTTTTAAGTGGAAACACTATTGCTAAGAGTGGTGTCATTTAATTTTGCCATCGCCTTTGCCCAAAGTTCCCATTGGAATTACAGTGTCACTATCTTTAAATTGCAACATTGGCAATGAATGTTTTTGTTTGGTAATATATTCAATCATTCCCAATCAGACCTTGTCCAAGTTCACATTTCCGTTGAAAATACAGACCATGGCAAGTTGTCCAAACAACAAAAAAACCTGAAAAAATGATGGCCTTACACTTCATTCCAGTCAAGATTGATGCACACCTCACATTAAGTAACAAGCATATAATCAAAGACCACACTCCGTTGGATAACTTGCTTGTCAATTTAGTGAGTGAGTGCATGATATAGGTCTTGTAAAAGAAGAACCAGTATTCGTACGGTCATATGAAAAAGTTTGGGAACCCCTCTCAGCCTGCATAATAATTTACTCTACTTTCAACAAAAAAGATAAAAGTGGTATATATACGTCTTTCAGTTCCTAGGAACATCTGAGTACTGGGGTGTTTTCCGAACAAAGATTTTAGTGAAGCAGTGTTTAGTTGTATGAAATTAAATCAAATGTGAAAAACTGGCTGTGCAAAAATTTGGGTACCCTTTTAATTTTGCTGATTTGAATGCATGTAACTGCTCAATACTGATTACTTGCAACACCAAATTGGTTGGATTAGCTCGTTAAGCTTTGAACTTCATGTCCAATCATGAGAAAAGGTATTTAAGGTGGTCAATTGCAAGTTGTGCTTCCCTTTGACTCTCCTCTGGAGAGTGATCGCATGGGATCCTTAAAGCAACTCTCAAAGATCTGAAAACAAAGATTGCTCAGTGTCATAGTTTAGGGGAAGGCTACAAAAAGCTATCTCAGAGGTTTAAACTGTCAGTTTCAACTGTAAGGAATGTAATCAGGAAATGGAAGGCCACAGGCACAGTTGCTGTTAAACCCAGGTCTGGCAGGCCAAGAAAATTACAGGAGTGGCATATGCACAGGATTGTGAGAATGGTTACAGACAACCCACAGATCACCTCCAAAGACCTGCAAGAACATCTTGCTGCAGATGGTGTATCTGTACATCGTTCTACAATTCAGCGCAATTTGCACAAAGAACATCTGTATGGCAGGGTGATGAGAAAGAAGCCCTTTCTGCACTCACGCCACAAACAGAGTCGCTTATTGTATGCAAATGCTCATTTAGACAAGCCAGATTCATTTTGGAACAAAGTGCTTTGGACTGAAATAGACAAAAATTGAGTTATTTGGTCATAACAAAAAGTGCTTTGCATGGTGGAAGAAGAACACCGCATTCCAAGAAAAACACCTGCTACCTACTGTCAAATTTGGTGGAGGTTCCATCATGCTGTGTGGCTAGTTCAGGGGACTGGGGCCCTTGTTAAAGTCGAGAGTCAGATGAATTCAACCAAATATCAACAAATTCTTCAGGATAATGTTCAAGCATCAGTCACAAAGTTGAAGTTACACAGGGGTTGGATATTCTAACAAGACAATGACCCAAAACACAGTTTCGAAATCTACAAAGGCATTCGTGCAGAGGGAGAAGTACAATGTTCTGGAATGGCCATCACAGTCCCCTGACTTGAATATCATCGAAAATCTATGGAATGATTTGAAGCAGGCTGTCCATGCCCAGCAGCCATCAAATTTAACTGAACTGGAGAGATTATGTATGGAAGAATGATCAAAAATACCTCCATCCAGAATCCAGACACTCATCAAAGGCTATAGAAGGTGTCTAGTGGCTGTTATATTTGCAGAAAGAGGCTCAACTAAGTATTGATTTAATATCTCTGTTGGGGTGCCCAAATTTATGCACCTGTCTAATTTTGTTATGATGCATATTGCATATTTTCTGTTAATCCAATAAAATTAATGTCACTGCTGAAATACTACTGTTTCCATAAGACATGTCATATATTAAAAGGAAGTTGCTACTTTGAAAGCTCAGCCAATGATAAACAAAAATCCAAAGAATTAAGAGGGGTTCCCAAACTTTTTCATATGACTGTATATGTAGTTAATTTCCTAAAGCGTTCAATGTGGTAAATCAAAATTAACTATGTATTGAATACTGTATTGTCTTTTGCTGTTTTTGCATGTAATGTTTGGTACTGTTTATTTTATGTTACCATTAAAATATTTATGGTTTGTAACTTTAACAATTCCTAGCAACTTTGTTCCATTACATTAAAATTTTCAGTTTAATAGAGTTCTATTAAACTATACATATATTTGATTTAATTAGCATTCATTTTGTGTCTGTTTGCATTTTTTCAGATCCCTCCAGAAAATGGTCAGGCCACAGCTATTCAGTCACTACCCACAGACTGGTTAATATATGATGAAATGATCAGATCGCACAGAATTGCCAGTATACGGTGCTGTTCTGTAGTGACACCATTTACAATGGCTATTTTTGGAGGAACAGCTAAGCTTCCAAGCACTGCTTTACAGGAACCTATAGTGCAAAGAGGTACTATGGTATTAATTATTACAAAAATATTAATTATCATAGACACTTGCTTACAAGGTCATGTTGAATATAAGTAGACCATTGTGCTCTTTCCATTTTGGGATTTTTTCCTTTTTATTTCTTTTTACCAGTCTTAGATATACTTTTTCAGAATTCAAATGTATGTTTAGCTTTGCAGTTGTTTGTGACATTTTTGCATGATGATAAAACATGCTTCTTTAGATGCTAGTTTTCGGTTTACATCAGAAAAGACAGAAGATTGAAATATAAATTTCTTTAGTGCAAAATAACAAAATTTGTTTAATTCAGGAATAGGTGCGTGTAGGCTTAGCAAGATGTGTCTTGCAGTCTTGAATTTGAGCACAGTGATAGAGGGTACAGTATTTTGTTCTTGCGGGTGATCATAGATAGGACATTTCCACTGAGATGATCCTTAAGAATTCATAGTATGATGTGACAAAAGGGGGAGGGGAGTGGATGGGTCATTGGTCTTCTGGATCAATAACTTTGGAACACAAGAGGAAACAAAAAAATTACCTCTCTGGCCTTTTCTAAAACTCTCCTCTGTTATCTCTTCGAACAGTCTTATTGGGCTTAATGAGTTAATAGCAAGTTTGACCATTTTTAACACCACAGTGTAAATTTACTTGTACTGATCAGTTCTTTAAATGCTAAGTTAAACATGCAGACTGCTTAACATATTGTAGGACACCTGGAATTTTCTGTTAATGATTTTGAATATATGATTCACATATGAATATTTGGTTGTTCTGCTCCAGTTAAGTTTAGAATTATATATCTTATTAGCAAAGCAGGTATCCTGCTGGACTTATAACTTTTCTGTTACCTTTCACTCACAGACTATAAAACAGGTAGGTTTTGTTCAATGAGCACATGCTCAGCTTTGTAAAAATATATTTTCCTACAAATTGTTCTCTAAAACTTTTATGTGCCATGATTCAAGTTAAAAGCAGCAAGCAGTGAACTTGTAAGAATGTCCATCTCTGGTATTAAGAAAGCTGTTTACTTTATTAACCAAAGAAGACTGAAATTTGTAAAACCACAGTTTTACTACAGAAACTTTATTTTGGATTAATAAAATATTTATTTTGGATTAAAAAACATTTTGCAGTAATGATACATTGAAGCACTAATGCAAAATACAGTGTTACTTCTCCCTTTTGATAGATTTATTTGATAAATATATATTCAGAAGTCTTGGGATTCTAGCTGAATTATTGCATCTTTGGTTCATTGAAGTAGTCATTCTTTACTTGCCATTTTGTTGTAAAATGTGGTTTAAATCTACAGATATCTTTTTTAATTGTTCGATTTATTACCTGTTATTTTGAATATCATTACCTTTTTTGGGGTTAGTCTTTCTGTACTAGTACATTTAACTAGAACTGTTACTAACCTTTATAAATGAATTTTGTACAGTTTAAATATATTTACTCTGTCATAAAAATATGAGAGATGTCTCCCTTTTATTGTATCCTCTTTTTGAGCTATATTTTGATCATTTTTAGTCCTAAACTTATCATTTTTAATAAGCATTTTTATAACTACCTTACAGTTGATGGAACAAATGATAGCAGTGACAGTGAGATGGAAGAACGATCATCAAGTAACTTGGCTACTCTAAAAATAGATGAATGGATGCATTTCAAATTAGAACAAGAGGTACTTAAGTGAGCCAGTTGTTTTATTTTATCACTTACCTTCTTTCAGTGCAAAATATGTAGGTATATTATTTGCTAATAATTGATAAGTATTCAGCATTGCATGTCACAGTTAATATTGTTGCAATTGGAAAACTTTATGTAGTATTGAAAGTCTTGATTTATAGGAACTATTTCTGTTTAAACTGATTTTATTCAAATTCAAGTTTAGATTTCATAGTGGCAGCCGAGTATTAATCAGGTAGACATATTAAGTCTGTGGGTCACAAAGCTTTTAAGCTTCCTTTTTAAGCTTGGAAATGATAAACACTTGAGAGTTTTAATATAATCAGTGGCACTTGGTCCTTTTATGACCAATCGGTATTTTTTATTTTCTAAGCATGAACATGATAACCTAAAATTGTTAAAAAAACAAAGTACACTTTTATGATTTTTGTTGGAAAGTATGATTTTTCTCAGAGTTATTAACTTGTTTAAGGCTAAGTTATCCAGCCATGATTATAGATTTTAACAATCATCTCAAATGATTTCTTGACACAAATGCTAAATGCTAGAAGACCAAAAAAGGCATTTGACAATAATGACTTTTCCTGCTTAATATGTTACCAAGCCATTTCTTTTGCAGTCTATATTACTTAATATGAACTCCTGTATATGGAATGAAACTGAGGTC
The DNA here is from genome assembly GCF_900747795.2 of Erpetoichthys calabaricus. NCBI lineage: Eukaryota > Metazoa > Chordata > Cladistia > Polypteriformes > Polypteridae > Erpetoichthys > Erpetoichthys calabaricus. The sequence goes on along the minus strand of NC_041400.2, from coordinate 117,937,084 downwards.
ATTGTGCATTTGAACTGTTTGCAGTTGTACTTTTAGTCATCTTCAGAAAATGTTAACTACATTTTAATGTGGTTATACTGTAGATTTTTACTATTATTTTAATAAATAATTTCTGTGTTTTCTATTATTTAAAGACTGCCAATCTGACCTTCCAGCTAAGACAAAAATGGCATAGTCTGTTTCTGCGTCGAATACGAGCACCTTCAAAACCTTGGTCTCAAGTTGATGAAGCTACTATGAGAGCACTTGTATCTGCACTTACCACAGAAGAGCATGTCACAGGGCTGCAACAGCCAACCGGGATTGGTCAGCGCCCGAGACCCATGTCTTCTGAAGAACCACCACAGTTGTCATCATGGAGAGCAACCAACAGTCGAAAGAGTTCTGTTGACAATGAATTTGTAGATGAAACTTCAAATACTGAAAGGTTAATATTTACAGTTACTTTAAGGATTTATTTGTGGTTTTGAAAATATTCTTCTCTTATCATATACAGGCGGAAAATATTTTTTTAAGTTATGTAGGATTTATTATGCATTAGATTAGAAGTTTTGTTTCACTAATGCTTTGAAGGTTTGTGTGATAGTAACTTATAAATCTGCAGAATCTTGCAACAGAGTGAAAGGTATCTGTTCATTTGAACAGATTAGCTCCAGTACTCTTCTGATATCATGTTTATCTGGAATGTGGGCTCAGATTAATTGTCTGCGTTAGAAAGGTAGAGTAGCATATGCTCTTTTTACGGGAGAAGCTTTTGTTTTGTGTTTCTCCTTCAAATACCTCTAACTTCCAAACTACTGCATGAACTGATGGCAGTCAACTCAATGAAGATGACAAAAAAAGATGAGAAAGAGGATATTTTTTCTTCTCTAGCAAACACATTTAAAATTGCATAATTTCATTTGATAGAGGTTTTACAATTTTACATTCAGCTGTTTTATCTAGGGAAAGATTTTAAGACTAAGTCCATTACTATGTGGTGTGGCAGATAGTCTTCAGGTTAATCAAGGAATATTTTCTTCATCTAGAGATAATAACTCATGGTGTTCAGACATGGATATAATGAGTGTAGTATGTTAACTTGATAAGTAAATATTACAAAATGAAGATTATCTGATGTTGATGAACCTGGTTTAATCATGTGAAAAAAAATATCGAGCAGTACTTTCTGTAAATATTTGGAGAGTGCTTTCTCTAAACCCTTGACTTGGTTTAGGAGTGAAATAGATCTCCGAGAGATACAGTTTATATTGTTATTATATTTTGTTTTATAAAGAAAACACCTGTTACATTTTTCTCTGAGACATCAAGAACATTAAATGTAACAGTTGAGATGAAGGTTTTTTGCTGAGTGCCTATAAGGGTCAGGTGATGTGAAATCTCAGGAAGCTATTTAATTGAAGTGATTATATGTATGTACTGGTCAGTACAGTGTTACTATGTTAAGCTTCATTCATTTTGGTAATAAAGTTAAAACACTTTCTCTTGAAGCATTTGGTGACAAAAGATTATGTACCTTCTGTTTTTATGTTGTAAATATTGGTAGATGTTTTGTATTTGTAATAGACAAAAGAACAAATTCAGACTTTAGTGCATGTTACATATACTAAATGTGTTGATTGGCGAAATTCACCAAAGCGTTTTCTGCAGAAAATATGCTCTATCCACTTGTGACCTTGTTCGCCATATATTTTCCTGGAAATTTGCTGTGCAGCTGGGTTAGAGGCCAGCATTAAATCACAGATTTGTACCAGAAAATATTTGATACTACAGAAACGACCAGTACATAACCCTAATCTATATAAATTAGCAGCGTAGTAATGTCTTTTTGTGTGGACTTGTATGTAAATGGTGTGTAATACTGAGCCTACATCTTTAATAGTATTACCCAGAGTGCTGTGCAGTTAACTTAAACTGGAAATAGTAAAGAATCCAAAAGTGAGTTGTGCATTTGGTAGCTATAAGAGTGAATGAGCACAAAAGTCAGGGGATAGGGAGGATGAGTAACAGCTATTGAATCCTGTCTCCAATAAATGTTACTGTTTCTATTTTCATTTCTATTAATTTAATCTCATGGTAACGTAGTGGTTTTCCCTGCTGCCTCATAGCTCAGGCCATATTTTTGGCCACAGTAATCAATCCAGTATAGATAGCAGACATTTCCCTATCTCTCTGGAACTTAAAAGATCACTGAACCATTATAATCCATTCAAAACAGTTTTTCGTCCCCAGTGGTTTCAATACATTTTGCTCAGTTCAGGTACGTACCAGAATATTTCCATGATTTCGCCAAACTAGAGCTGCAACTAATTTAGCAGGGTTCACTCATCACTACTAAAGATCGTGAATGGGTATTCATGTATATTCCCCATCAGTCTTCAAAATTAGGTCTGTCAAATCGAATAGTCTCCCAGCAGATAGATTATTCTTTAGGTACATTGTTAACGGAGTTATTGATGTTTTTAAATAGTCATATCCTTTTTAGTGGCCTAAGGGTGTCTGTTCATGTTGCTGTTTTACTGGATTTTAGTATTTGCATACCTTTTAAAATAAAATATTCACATAAATTCTAGAATGGTAGGGAGATTTTCTGTTACTTACCCATCACTAAGGTCAATCAGCTGATAATTTATTTGTATAATTTTAATAGTCTTTGTGAAGCTACTCTTGATATAGTAGCATCTCTTAGAACAATAAATTAGATTTTTTCAGGTACACTCTTTAGTTAAATGGTTTGGAGGGAGTGTAGGCATTTTGTGTGCAGATAGTGGTCAACAAATTAGAATATATATTATGAACATATGAGGAACTTACAAAGAGTGTTTAATACTACTATGAAAAAAAAACTAAAGTAAATAATTTTCCTAATTTATCTAAAGTTTACCATAAGTACCAATAAGTTTTTTTGTTTAATGCCATAAATAGAATGCTAAACCTAGTTTATAATCTAATTACTTATTCTGCTCCTGATCCGTGAAAGTATTTCTAAAGTGTTTTTTTTATTATTAATAATCAGATTGCCCTTTGTAAGGTGCCATATATATAGTAGACAACACAAGGACAAGCAGAAAGAGTTGGGGATCCATCCCGTGTACTTTTGAAGCAGAGTAATCTCTATGGACTGATACTGAGATCATATAATGGGACTGAATGAATGGGTGAATCGAGTGGATTTATAGGAGGAGAGCAGGAAGGGTATGTTTGGAAGGCAGGAAGTAGAATGAGGTCATCTGTAGTGGCCGGAATTGAGGTCATCTGTTGTTGATCAAGATGTTTTTCTCTTGAAGATCTGTGGAAAGAGAAGGAGAGGCATTAGTACTCAGCACCAACCCTCGGCCTGGCATGTCAATACCCTGATATTATATATATATATATATATATATATATATATATATATATATATATATATATATATATATATATATATATATATATATGTTAGTTCCCTCTTATTTTAACTGTTGTGATATATCTAATACTAAAACTACATAGACGTAATTTAGGTTCTTACTTTAAGAGTAATTTTCATCCAAACTCTAAACTTCCCTTTATGACCAAGATTTTAGAAAAACATTATCTTGTCACTTATTTAAATTTATAAGTATAAATCAGTTGTTTCAAAGGTTTTTGTCTGGTCAGTATAGTATGGCAACAGCTGTGATAAAAGCAATAACATATGTGTGGACATTGTATTTCTAGGACCTTTTGTTTACTTCAATTGGGAAATTCGTTGAAAGGTACAATATATCATATTTGTATGCTGACACAGAACTTCATCAATATAGAGCTTAATGATAATAGATGTATTAGTATTTTAATGAATTATACCTCTGACTTTACGTTTTGGTATCACAAACAAGTTTTTTTAACTTATTGATAATAAGCCCAAATTGTGTATTATGTGTAAAACTCAGAGATCAGATTAAGATAAATTTAGTGAATTTTAGTGAAAAATCCATTTTAGTGGTGCACAGAGCCAAATTTTTGAAAAATGTATCACTGTCCAAATACTTATGGACCAAACTATATATACTATACAGTAATCCCTCACCTATCGCGGGGGTTACGTTCCAGAGCCCCCCGCGATAGGTGAAAATCCGCGAAGTAGCGACCTGTATTTATTTTATTATTTATACATATTTTAAGGCTTTATAAACCCTTCCCACACTCTTATAAACCTTTCTCACTCTCTTGTTAACCTTTCCCACACTCTTATAAACACTTCCTATGCTCTTAAACACTTTCTACATTCTTAAACACCACAGACCAACACTGCACACTGCACGCAGCGATCAGACGTCAATGTGTCTGCACTTTGTGAAGGGGGGCAGCTGAACTCACGCTGAGCAGAAATGGACTTTGTGCTGCTTCTGCCAAAATGCCTGAGTTCTGAAGGAGGAGGAGTGTGTGCGTGGGTGTGTGAGGGCTGAACGCACGTTCGCTCAAACCCCCCTCCCCGGAGGCGCAGTTCGCATTGTCAAGGGGGTGGGGAGCTGAATGAACGCTAAGGAGAAGTGGACTTTGTGCTGCTTGTCGCTCTGCCTGTCAATAATTTAAAAGCCTGTACATCACCAATTTTCCTGTCTCACTGTCTTGTCTTGCGTGAAGTTAAAATGTTTTATAATAGTGAGATGTTACTTATATCCTTAGCCCGACATCCACATATCATATGTGTTAACAAAGTGTGTTTTATAAGTTTACATGTGTTTAAAGCATGTGGGATGGGTATTTTAAGGCTTAAACTATAAAAATGTTTATTTATATGGTCTTTCTATATCGCGGATTTTCTCCTGTTGCTGATGGGTCCGGAACATAACTTCCATGATAGGCGGTCAATCACTTGTATTTAAAAACCCGCGAAGTCGTGAATCCGCGAAAAGTGAACCGCGAAGTAGCGACGGATTACTGTATAAACATATATAAATATTTTATATAACTTACAGATGCGGGACAGTTGGGAACATGATTTTGATACTAGATTATAGCAATGCTGTTTTTACTGGACTGCACAAAAGTTTTACATAATTCTGCAAATGTCAATGATAATTCAGCTGCATTTTGAGTTACAGTAAAAATAAACAAGAGGACATCACTCCTGTGAAATTGCATACAGTTCCTGTGAATTTTAGAATCTATTTAAGGTTCTTTTTGTAGTTTATTCATGGTTTAACTCCTGTATGTATCAGAATATCTGATCCTATACGGGTCCAAAATGGATCCTTGTTCTAGCTGTGCTACTTTTTTCTTTAAATAATCCCCTCAGAGACTGCTTTTGCCTATTTTTGCCCAGATTATGAAGTGCATTTCCAAAACAGCTAACAGACTTTCTTTTTAAAAGTTGTAAATCAAATTAAAAAAATTACTATAGGATTTTTTGTAATATAGTTAACCCCCAGCACTTGGTAAGAAAACAGTGACACACTAGGCATCAACCCCTTATTATGCAACTAGATGTTGGACTTCCTCACTGACCCCAGGGAGTACATGTTGGAAAAAACATCTCTGAAGCCGTCATCATGAATGCCGGGGTCCCCATGGCTGTGTTCCGAGTACTCTGTTGTTCACTTTGATGAGTCTCGACTTCCATGCCAGGCATGACTCGAATCATATCATCAAATGATGATTTTAATTGAAATTTTAATCAATTTTAAAGTTATATGCATTTATTTCATTACAGGTCTCAAACAATGTCTCCATCTTCAGCGTTTTACTTACCAAAGGCATATAAAGACAGAAGTGGTGTCCACCCAAAAAGAATCCTTGATGACAAGTCTGATCAGTCATCAGTAAAATCTACAGATAGTAACAGTTTCCCAAGTCCTTGTGCAAGTCCCTCACCGCCATCTTCAGGCAAGGTATTTTTCTCTTTTGGGGTATTTAATATTTAGTATTTTGTTTCAGTTAAAATTAATGTAATCAAGTTTATTTATTGAATACTCAAATACTAATTTTCCCAAGTGCTGTAGGTCTTTTATGGCTGCTTTGGTCTATGGCATTCTGTTGCACTGCAAATGTTCAGATACTATTAAGTCTACCTGTGCTATTAAAATCTAAAACAGAACACATCATATATGGAGCCAGCATAGCTCAGTAAGGAAGCTGTGGACATTTCAATTAATTCACATACTGATGTATTTGTTTAATATTTATTTAAATCATTTAACGCAATTCTGTAACAATGGAATTAATTTGGGAATATTTAGATTAAACAGTTGTACATACTTAAAGTGGCTAATAGTGATTGGCATTCATCACACATAATGACACATTTTATAATGCACATAATTGAGAGAAAGCTGTGTTTATTTTGCCTGTTTTTTTACATGAATAGTGTTAAATGTTTAGAAAATACACTTATATAAAGAAATGTGCATACACATTTTCCACCTGCAGTGCTTTAAATTAGTTTAATTTCATATATGTGCAGAAGTATGCATTGTAACTCAATTATCCATCCATCCATCTATTTTCCAACCCGCTGAATCCGAACACAGGGTCACGGGGATCTGCTGGAGCCAATCCCAGCCAACACAGGGCACAAGGCAGGAACCAATCCTGGGCAGGGTACCAACCCACCGCAGGACACACACAAACACACCCACACACCAAGCATACACTAGGGCCAATTTAGAATCGCCAATCCACCTAACCTGCATGTCTTTGGACTGTGGGAGGAAACCCATGCAGACACGGGGAGAACAGGCAAACTCCACGCAGGGAGGACCCGGGAAGCGAACCCAGGTTCCCAGATCTCCCAACTGTGAGGCAGCAGCGCTACCCACTGCGCCTCCGTGCCGCCCCTGTAACTCAATTATTTAAATTCAAATTTGAAAGTCTTTTTAATTTCTACATGTATTTTAGAGTGGTTGACTTTGTTGTTTCTCCATGAGCATAGTGTTTAAATAAACATTTTTTGTAAATAATTTCATTCACCTCTTTAATTTTTGCTGTTTATTTTACATGATGGCTAAGAATTGACCAAAGAAAAAAGTGCAACTTTCTCAAAGAATTAGTTAATTATGGACCTGTATTATGTGAATTTAATAAAACAGCCTAGTGCAGTCAGATTAGTTAATGGTGAGAGACTAAAGTAAGTCAACAGTCTGATCAATTAGCAGTAAGTAACAGCAGCAGTAAGACATTATGCAATTTTGCAGTAAGCAAAACTTTTAAAAAAAACATGGCTTGGCAAGTTGTTCCTTTTTTGCCTATTGGAATAAGCAGAGTAAAAATAATGGTTATGAATGATGACAAGACAACATGAATTCACACCTGTAAAGTCTAAATCACATCTTTTGTATTGTGTACTATTCTGCCAAGTAATTATCAGAGGAATAGAGATACTGTATCCACCTTTACACATAATGTCTGGCCATACCCAGAAAAACCTCTATTATTTTCTACTTAATGTCCAAACTACAGATAGGTAAAAGCTGCACTAAACCTCGACAGAGAAGTTATAACAACATTTCAGAAATGTATTGATATTGGATAATTTGATATTCCCAAATCAAACCTAGTTGTGAGCTAAATCTAAAATAAGCAAACACTTGACACATCCATTGATATTTTTATTATTGTTTTCTCCCTTGCTGTTGGTTTGAATCATAGTAAGAAATTTCAAGCTGAGCAAAGCATATCAGAATTTTCCCAGTTTTTTTGGTTAGGTTAAATCTTTTCCCTGCTACATTTAATGGATTTAATACAGTATTTCTGACTCAGTTAATTTAAAGACAGAATCACATAGTCTGAGTTCTCTTTCAATAGTTGGCTATTGTGGAAACAGTAGTATGCTCCCATGTTGCTGGTCAAAGACAGTTATGTAACCATGGAGCTCTGATTCCATGAAGGATGGTGCATTTCATTTTTAATTTTGCTGACACAATGCATTTACACTTATTTTTTTTACTTGTATTTATGTGTGCATATTATTCAATATATAGTATTATAATCATACACGCACCCATTTTGTAATCTTCTTAAACTAGTTCGGGAATGTGGGGATGAACATGTAACTATAATCCTGCTTTTGAATCCAATGTATTTTCCCTAGTTACAGTTGGTACTTTAGATTTTATAGTGTCAGCTTTCTTTGTCAGTGTAATTTAATCAACTTTCCAAAGCATCTTTGTAGTCAAAATAAATTAACTATAGTCAAAATCAGTATGTATAGAAAAGTTATGACCACCACCTGCTTTAAATATAATATTAATTTGAACATTAATTAAAATAATTAATTTTCTCACTTCATTGTTTAAAATATCCTACTGGCACAACATATGCTTTCTATGCATTCTCAGTGTTATGTTAAAAATGTTTTTAAAGACCCAGCTGTCTATTAACTACTATATATTCTTTGTGCTGCAAATAAGTTTTTTTTTCTATTTTTGTTCCTGAACTTAGTGAAAAATGTGAGTATCCCCATAATGTCACACATAAAATAAACACATCATTCCACAGTAACATCATTATATCAGCTGTTAAACATGGTGGTGGTGGTAGTGTGATAATTGAATAAACCTCTGCTCTGTATCAGAACATTCTTAACCCCTTAACCGCCCTCTGCCGGATATATCCGGCACCGTTGTTTTATTGCTAACGCCATACTGCCGGAATTATCCGGCACATTTGCCTGTGGTTATATGAATGCCTGGCAAGTAGTATAACTGACGGTTTGGCGTGGGTATTATTACTACGTTGTATTTCGACAAGTCTGTGGTTGTTTTGGCCGGTCATGTGACGTGATTCGCATGTAACAGCTGTGAATATGGCGAAACGTAAACTGACTTCAAGTGAGGCTTTGCAGGCGATTTTGGACAGTTCTGATCATGATTGTAGCAGTTCTGAAGAAGATTTTAGCGACAGTGATGAGCAGCAACGTGCGCTGCATGATACTGTGAATGAAGACGCATCGGATGACGGCGCTGAGTGGGTGTATCCCCAGCATCTCAGCTGGGCTGCTGCCCGTGGTGAACTACCTTTTCTGCATTCGTTTGAGGGAACGTGTGGCTTTATTGTTGATGTAAACAATTACACTGCTGAGCAGTTTTATGAGCTGTTTGTGTCACCTGATTTGATCAGACATTTTGTTCATCAGACAAATCTGTATGCAGCACAGTTTATTGAGAAAAATCCCAATTTACCTCCACATTCCTGTGTTTGTGCTTGGTTTGACACTGATGAAAACGAAATGAAAAAATTCATTGGGATTTTGATGTTGATGGGAATAATCAGAAAACCAGATATTGAGATGTACTGGTCTACAGATCCTATGTATGCAACACCTATTTTTGCAGCTGTCATGACACGTAACCGATTCTCTTTGCTGCTGAAATTCTTTCATTTGAATGACAACAGAAACGAGCCAGATAAGAAAGATCCAAACCGCGACCACTTGTTCAAGCTACGTCCTTTGATTGATCATTTATTTGAAGCATTTCAGTTGCCCTACATGCCAGGACCGTCAGTTGCAGTTGATGAAAGTTTATTGTCGTGGAAGGGCCGCTTACAGTTTCGACAGTATCTACCATTGAAAAGGGCACGGTTTGGTATCAAGATGTTTTGCTTAGCTGAGAATTCAGGTTACATTTATAGATTTCGTGTATACACTGGCAACTTGCACAACATTTAGTGGTCAATACTGCTTGAAAAAATGTAAAAAATGTAAAAAAAATGTAAAAAAGTAAAAAAACGAAAATTGTTCAGATTTCGCCTGGCGTGGGGAATATTTAGGGAGTTGGCGGTTAAAGGGTTAAAGAGAATGTCCAGTCATCCTTCTGTAAACTGACACTGAAGTATAGTTGGTCCATGCAGCAAGACAATCATCCAGAGCACTGTATGCACAACTTCATATCAGAATGTCTGGAAAGAAGCAAAATAAAAAGTTTTGTAATGGCCTAGTCAAAGCAAAGACTTAAAGATAACAGAGATGCTGTGGCAGAATCTGAAACAAGCAGTTCGTGTTAGATAATCTACCATTATTTCTTAAAGCAGTTATGTGAGGAAGAGTGGGCTGAAATTCCTCCCCAGCAATATGGAGGGCTGATACTAATAGGAGGTGTTTGGTGGCACTCACTGCAGATAATATGCGGCATAACCAATTATTAAGTGTAAAGGGACAATTACTTTTTCACAGGTTTCCAATTGGTGTTGGATAATGTTATTAATTAGGTAAATGACATCAACAAATTTGTTCTTCATCCAATATTAGATTTTTTGATGGTGGCCGGAAAACATTCAGATTCAGAAATGTATGACAGTAGAAGAAATAGGGAAGAGGCAAATACTTTTTTCACAGCTCAGTTGATTATAGCTTAATGTGCATTTTGAAAAGTTTTATTTCATCATTAACTTACATTACAGTAGGTATTTTGTTTATTCATTTGAAGAAAAGACAAGTGCATTAGCAGTGGACAGAATTTTAAAATATAAATGCTTGAATTATTTTGAATACTACAGGTTTTCCTAGTTGCTGAAACACATTTCACTGGAGGTGCCCTCATTCCCTCAGTAGTTTAAACATAATATCAGAAAATCTCACTCATCTGTGCAAATCCCAGACTTCTAGCCCAAAAGAAAACTGTCAACTCATAATCATTCACTCTGTCACTTAAAGTAAACTTCACTCAGATGACACACAGACAAACAAATATGATCACACACACAATGACCACAAGACACAACAAGGATCAATTCAGAACGCTACTCTAAAAACTTGATATAACCAGGAAACATATACAGAATTTCAAACTTATCAAGGTTTCCATTGATAGTATTCAACATACAATAATGAAAGTATACAGATGCACTATGTGCAAGACCAAGTTTCAAATTTTTAATTTTTTCGAAACGCACTGCTTCAAAATGCAACAGTAAACTCATGCACAGCAAAAGAAAAAAAAGTTCTGTTCATGCTGTAAAACTAAAATGTAAAAAGTTACAATAAATAAAAAAGTCCATATATGACAAAAAATGTAAGAAAATGTGCATAAAGCTGATGAATAATGTCTGACAAATACTGCAAATTGCAGACATTATTAATCAGCATCATGTCTCCAGGTTGGGTTGGGCCACAAAGCCTCATTCACGTCACACAAGATGTTTGCTCTTCTAAGGCAGTGAGGGAAATATGCTCGGCTGTGTCTCATCCAGGCTTAGATGGACTCTAAAGTGATATCCCACAGGCTTCCTCCATGGCCCACTGAAGATTCCCTGCTTCATAAGAATTCCAGTCATAAACATTTCACCACCATGCCAAGGAGAATTCTCCTGTGGGGTTGAGAAATGGAGAATTTACCAGCAAGAACAAATTGGAAAACCTAGCATAATCAGTGAACCAATTATGTATGGCTGCAGCTCAGTGAAAACTGACTTTGTTCCAAATCACAATGTATTGTAACAACGCTGCCCTTCCAGCTTCATTGTGTTGCTGTCATTCAACATTGCCAAAAAGGTGATCTAGGAAATTCAACAAATGTGCTGTATTATAAGGGTTCCAAATGGCATAGTAGTGGAGAACCCAATATTCATTTATGGCTACACACATGGTCACATTGCCTTCCCACTGCCCAGAGATTTACACAGTGACACGCTGCCCAATAATGTTGTAGCCTCTTCTTCTTTTAGTGAGGTTAAATCCAGCCTTATCAACAAAGATGTATTCATGTGACGTGTCACTGGCTTCAAGCTCTAAAGATCTCTACAATGAAAGGACAGAGATAAGCACACTGTGCAGTAATAGGTTTGAACTTTTTATGTACACTAAATAAGTATTGTACATTTTATTGTATCACTAGCAAAATACCCGCGCTTCGCAGCGGAGAAGTAGTGTGTTAAAGAGGTTATGAAAAAGTAAAGGAAACATTTTAAAAATAACGTAACATGATTGTCAATGTAATTGTGTTGTCATTGTTATGAGTGTTGCTGTCATATATATATATATATATATACATACATATACACATATATTATATATATATATATATATATGTATATATATATATATGTATTATATATGTATATATATATACACATATATTAATATAGTGCATCCGGCGCCGCCGTGAGTGGCAGCCTTTTCAGCAGCTCCGTGTATGACTGTATATGTATGTGTACTTTTCTACTTTTATTTTTCTATTTTTATTTA